>NC_040015.1:4203387-4319108 GCF_000972845.2 Larimichthys crocea | reverse complement strand
AACATTCTATGGGTTCTTATATTTATTCCCCTCCTAATGTAACACATTTTTTTTCGTTCCTGAATTTTTTTCGTACCTTATTTTCTGCAATCTTGTATTTCATTCATTGTAAAATAGACATATTTAAGCTTCCTTCTTTTTTACTTTTTCTTCTCTTTTCCTTTATGCCTTAATTTCATTTTTTGTTCTTGTTTTTTTTTTCTTCGTTTCTGCTTTCTATTATGAAGCCTCTCTTTGCCTTGAAGACCCCACTGCCTCATTTATTGTTCTTCACCTTACTTTAATTTACTGGTTTAATTTCTTGAGTGCTTACTTTCCCTTTTTTACCTTTGTCCCCGTATATACAATTTCAATCCATTCGTTTTAACAGGCTTACTCTTATAACATTACCTGTCGTCCTCTAGTTTCTCAAAACATTTTCTTCTGAAAAATAAGTTTTATTTTTTTTGTGCGCACTGTGGCGGTTTATGTTATTTTTCCCTTTTATTATCTTCCTTTTTTCTCCTGCATGACCTCTTTATTACAACTGTTTTTTTTTTTTTCTCTGTCTTCTTTCTTTCATTTTCTATTTCTCTCCATTTATTTTTTTCCCAGTTTTTGTCTTTTTTCCCTCTGGTCATGTTACTTGTTGTGAAACCCAACTATTATACCCTTTTTTCCCCATTTTTTGTTTTCTTCTCCGGTATGTTGCTTCGTTGCTCAACCAACTCTTGGTGGATGTGCATTTTCCTTACTTTATTCGATAACTTTTTTTTCTACCCTCCCCTTCACTCTTCTTTTTATATTTCTTTTTTTTTGTCTTATCATAAACTTCTCGTTTGTTTACTTAAATCGCACTGATATATTTTACGTTATTCCAAATTTCTCTTTCCTATTCTCTTCCTTTTTGCTTCTAAATCTGTCGTTTTTCATTTCATTTTGTTATCCGCTTCTTCTTGTTCTTTCTCCTTCATTTTTACATTGTTCAAACTTTTTTTTTTTTAACATCATCCATTCATTTTTTTTTAGCTTTGTTTTTTGAAGTCGACTTTTCCGCTGGTCTTGTATGTGTATGCATAACCACGTTTGATATAAAATGTAACTCTCCTTTTTAACATAAATATAATCAAAATTTATTCCCTTCCAAAAAATTACGTGCTCGCACGTGCGCTGCAGCGGATAGATAGAGGAGATTAATACATTTTTACAATAGAGTTGTGTGGACAGCCTGCACCGCGCCACTTCTCGCCTGACTCTGCGACACGACGGACCAGACGCTTCACCGGCCCAGACACGCAACCCAGCGCACGCGCGCACGCCGCCGCGCTGCACATCCGCCACCGCACACACAATGGCGACAGAGACTCACACCGAAACCAGCCCCCCACACATTTTTATTTTTTTCGCGCTGCCGAGTGTCGTAGGACAGATGGCCAAATTGTCAGATGATTTAATGGCTGCAACGACAATCTCTGTTCTCTCCTTTTCCACAGTGTGTTTTTACTACAGTAGTTTATAAAAGAAAATCATTATTACATCTTATTTTTGTTCAACAATTTTCCATTATATACCAACTATGCAGAAAATAACCAAAATATTTCCAAAAAATATGAAATCAATATTACATGTAAAATAAATTAATACACAAAAAAGTATGCTTATGCTTCAGCGTTCGCTACAAAAAGGGAAGGTCTCATACAAGGAAATGTTCACAAAAGTGAATCGGGCCTGCTGAGCAATGTCTTGAAGTCATCTCTCATTCCTGATGGAACCCTAAAAAAGGCTGCAGAAGGAGATGCCACCACACTTTAGACCAGTGCTGATAGACTACGTTCTGAGGTATGTGATAAATCACTGTGACCTTTAAACATTCAGAGCTCAAGTAGACAGCTAATGGCCAATGTATTGTTTTGATCTCTGCTCCCCTTAAATTTATTTGGTGCATATAAAAAAATAAGATGTAATAAGTATTTTCTTTTATAAACTACTGTAGGTAAACACACTGTGGAAAAGGAGAGAAACAGAGATTCCATCTCGCAAAGACATTGCACAGCAGAGAAGACAGATGGCTGAGGACATCCTTCTTGCATTGGGTACTTTACTGATAGTATTGATCAAATAAATAATTCATAAAACATTTCTTTAAGATAACAATTTTGTTATACAGCAATAGACAAATGTGTGTCTAGAGAGTTAAAGTCTCCTGTTTAATAATGCTATTTATTGTAACTTGTAGTCATATGTGTTTCCAAGGACATTTGAAGGAGAGCCAGGGTTAGGATTTCACTCAATTCACATTAAACCAGTGATTTTCAAATTTAATTTGTCTGCACAATACAGTTGGTAGGTTCCTTTTGTTGTTCATTTCAGACTCAAAGGAGGATTTCTGCTCCTATTGTGGCCTAAAGGTGCCTCTCACTGCAAAAAGAAACACAGAAAATTACTTGGGTAAGTGTCAAAAATGTGAGATAAAGTAATTCATTTCAACTTCAAAACTAATGGTGTATCTCTTGTGAAATATTGTCTATTGTTACAGATTGAACGTGATAAGTGCCAGAGATAGTTTCATGCACCTTGCCTTGGGTTGACTCCAGACAGGATTCCAGCTGAAAATGAAGAATGGTGGTGTGACATGTGCTGCTTGCTTGTGAATAAATGCGTCCTTATACCATGATAGATGTTGTTTTCTGAAAAAAGCCTCACCGGTAGTAGTTAGGGCATTACAAGTATGATCTACTACAGCAAAAAGAAAGATAAAAAGTCATTTTATTCATTTTTAGTGAATATTTTCAGTTATTAAATACATACTATGTCCATATAAAGTGTTTTTTCAGAGAAATCTCACCTGTAGTGGTTAAGACATTACAAGTATGATCTACTACAGCAAAAAGAAAGGTAAAAAGTAATTTCAGTGATTTTTAGTGAATATTTTTAATGACTAAATTCATATTGAAACGTGTAATTTGCTGCTGGTCCCTAACATTGACCACGGTGAATGACAGTAGGTTGACAATGTGGAGTCGCTGTTTTCTGGTAAAACTTGAAATCTTGAGGATAGTTGACAGTAATCCTATAGTATATAAAAGTATGATGATGATGCTATAAACTACACTCTTTTATTACGCGGACACTGTCGTGGTCTCCAATTAAAAGCACAGATGCAACCGAATGTCAAGCCAATATCCAACAACGAGCCAACTTTACCCCGGTAATGATTGCAACAACGCAAATGAGCCTATAGTCTGACTCGTATTGTATAAAAGGTTTTAATGTGTACACAATAATAACCTTTTACATTGTAATGACGTTTATTTGTAATCGTTTGCATATGTGTGTGTGGTGCTCCGTGTGTGTTTAAGCAGAGTGTGTGTGTGTTGTGCACCCGCCCAAAGAGACACAGATTACTATCTTGATAATGCGCCCAGTGAAATACTTCGCCATTGACTTAACATCAGTAATTTAATAGGCCCATCCAAAATTACTCTAGTTCACCCGAAATTGAGATCTTGCCGCTATGCCTGCTCCAAACACCTGTTTGTTGAACTTTGGATGAAATGAACAAAAATATAATCCAGGGAAAAATAATTAAATGTATTAATTAAAAGTAGGCCTACATCTGGCTGGAGTGGGGTTGCTTACCTTTCCAAACGCAGAGAACACAAAGACTCTAAAGTGAAAAAAAGAAAAAGATATTGTGTTATGCTGCTGCATTTCTTTAAGTGTTTCTGTAGGCCCGACTGCACATACTCGGCTGCGTGTGCTGTAACCTTAGAAATTCAGAAAATAAATAAATTCCCTAATAATAACCAGTCTCTGTGTGGGGTCTGCCTGTCACCCTCATATGTCTCTGTCCATCACTGGCCTGCAAGTAACGACTAAGTTTCTGCGTGCTATAGGCTCCGCAACAAGTGGCGGATGAGTTATGTAAGCCTAACTACTGGAAAATAGTAAAATATCATGCAGTAACCTAAACGCAGTTAGGCTTCATTTGACATATTATAGTTTATTTTGCCATTTGCACTGATAAAAATGTATACAACATAGCCTATTGTGCATACTTTGCATATGTTACTTGGTGTGCCAATTAACATGAGCATGTTAATTGGCTAAACAATTAGACTAACCATGTGCGGTGTAGATGCCACAAATATTTATTACAAATGTTATATTTATTCATAGAAAAGGATAGGATGGCACTATTTAGCTACTAATACTGTCAACATCCCATGTCAATTTAGCCCAAGTAGCCATGAGAAATATTTGCAAGGGCAACTTACCCTGGTGTTGGCGCCATTCCTCCACATTTGACGAGAAGAAGTCGTTGGAAGAGCAAATCTGGTGTTATAATACCATGCATACTCTTATTTAGTGTCAAGTTACCAACTCAGGAAATGCTAAAATGCATAATTAAACATCTATAAAGTAGGTTTAAAGGGTATACTACTCATTTTTTTCCACTTTATTTATTGGTTTTCACAATTGAAAATAAAACATCATACATACAGAAGTATATGAACACATTTTTCTCCCACCTCCACCCCCTTGCAAACCTTGCTGATGTTCAAGGAGAGAGAGAGCATGGAAATTAGCAAGGGAAATGGGAATTTTTATTTACTCAAAAATGAACGAAACAAATACAAACAATATTGCATCTAAGTTACGTATGGGTGAATGGAGTGAGGAACAGCCAAAGTGTATCAACCATTGTAAGAAATTATGGATCAAAGAGATTTTACCGTAGAGTAACTATTGGCATAATGCCTTTTTCAATTAAAAAGAATGAACTTTGAGGCTGAATTTATCCAAAATGATACAGTAAATATGCTTGATACTGAGTGAGGGAACAGTCAGGATGGCCCTGAGGACAGCTATATCAGCCTTTGTTAGAAATTATGCATTAACAGGATTTTACAATAGAGTAAATATTGTACATAATGCCTTTTTCAACAAAAAAAAAGGAACTTTGAAGCTAAATTTCTCCAAAATGATACAGTAAATATGCTTGATACTGAGTGATTGAACAGTGAGGATTATCTGGAGTTCAAGTGTATCAACTTTTGTCAGAAGGATTAAAGGGATTTTACAGTAGAATAAATATAGAGCATAATGCCTTTTTTCAAATCAAAATAATGAACTTTGAGGCTGAATTTCTCCAAAATGATGCAGTAAATATGCTTGATACTGAGTGAGTGAACAGTCAGGATGGTCTTGAGTTTATGTGTATCAACCCTCGTCAGAAATTATGGATCAAAGAGATTTTACAGTAGCATAATAGGTTTGCTTGCTCCGTATCATGGACTACATGCATTTGCCATACATTCTGTAATACGGGCGCACTTGAAATCAGGAAAAGACGAACGTCTGCTCACTTGACCGCAGTGCTGCACACTACAAATAAAACACGCGATTTCCCACAAATGTATATTACATTTGCAGGCATTTATTATTATTGTGAGGAAGTGAAAATCTTTAACTTTCAATATTGTAATAATGTAATAACGCAATGAATAATGGTCATTGTGGTTGTTGTTGTTTGTTTGCCTATACACACACTACTAATACTAATACTGACCATGGGTGCAAAATCCAGCTGCTGGCTGTCCACTGCACTATCACACAACGGACCCCTCCCCGCACGCAAGCAGCAGGCAGCTGGTTTGTCCCATTGTCATGGCAACCACTGTAGTCCAGAGGAAGTCCGTTCAAAGTAGCTACAGTTTGACAGGATACTTTATTAGTGTGTTTATCTGTTTGTGTGTTTACAGATACGTGTGTTTCATCAAAATAAACCCCATAACAGCTGAAACAACAGCATCTGATTTCAGTCTGTGGCATGTAGCTAAATAATAACTGTGAACATTATCACAATTAAGTTATCATTTTGTGATGTAAATAAATAACACAATTCAATCATTAAAGACTCCTAGACATGTTTCAAGGTGTAGCCTATATAAAATAGTTTTCTTTGAAAAATAGACTAATGTGACTGATATCGTTTTCACACCCAAAAAGTTAAATTATCTTGTTAAAAATCTTTTCCCTCATTAAAAAAAATTAGGAAGTGTGCAAATATATGACATCCCAAAAGTTTAAAACTCAAACATTCAAGTGTAGGAACAATATGAAAAACAGATTTTTGAGTGGAGGGGTGAAATCGATAGACTTGGCAGGTAGTGATGCGTGGTCGTAAAAAAACGTAAAATCACAAACGTGAAAATCTTCAACTTTCAATATTGTAATAACTTCCCACAAATGTAATAACGCAATGAATAACGGTCGTTGCGGTTGTTCTTGTTTGCCACAAACGTAATAGTTATTATGTTTGAGGGATTATTGCAACAGACGTATTTGTAAACACACAAACAGATAAACACACTAGTAAAGTTGTAACAAGTATTCTGTTAAACTGTAGCAACTTTGACCGGACTTCCTCTGGACTACAGTGATCGCCATGACAACAGGACAAACCAGCTGCCTGCTGCTTGCGTGCTGGGTGGGTATCCACTTGAACAGGGTGCACTTGAAAATATTCGAGCCACTGGCAGTCAAACAAAACTCGAGATTGAGTTTCAAAGCCGAGATCTCGCAATGCTTTTTTTTTTTTTTTTCTTGTCATTTTTTTTTCATGTCACTATGGGGGCTCCATATAGATCACCTCAAACAGAGGCACGGGTAATTCTTTCATTCATAAGTGCTTCTCTTTGGGCTTGTCTTGGTTGTGACACATCCCCTGTGGAACTCCACCTCTCCACCAATCTTACTGGTTTGCTGATAGCTGAACCAGTGGAACATTTTGGTTACATCTTGCTTTTCATATGATTTTTACATTAAGGGCTGTGCAAAATAATTGCAATTGCAAGAAGCTGCAATTATTTCATGCTGTTAAATATGTCACAAAGATATATTATAAAGAAGCACTGTCATTCCTCAGAGATTCCCTGAACTGCAAACCTTTTTATTTGTTTGGCTTTGCACGTGCAGTCCGCTTGTACAGGCACAGTCCAGGCTACTCTGAACCAATAACACAAATTATGTGCCTTATAATTGATACACCACAACAGTTTTGGACTTCTATTTGGATTTGATTCTTTATCCCACAAAGGATTTCAATTACTGACAATAAACAAGTGGCAATTTAGAGTGTCAGAGTGTGTTATTGAGATGGATGGATTACCATACCATAATACCTGTTTTTTTCTTGGTGATCAGAAAGCCAACACCTCTTTTATAGGTCTCTTTTGAGGTGCTTGAGTTTTCACTGGGCAGCAAGGATGTGGAGAAAAGGAACCACTAACCAAAGTTATATGACAAATGTAGTGGAGTACAAATTACAATATTTACCTCAGAAACAGTGATATTGATATATTTGCATCAGAAGTGTAACTACAGAGCACGTTTTTACTTATGTGCTCTAGGGCAAATGCACTTTAGAAATTTAATTCTATCAAATCTCTTCATTTGCAGCAAACATAAAACTGCATCTTATGTTATGATGTGTTGAGCCGGTGCTATGTAGTTTTCACACCACCGGAGGGAGCTATTGCCCTACAGCTCTATACACAGTCCACATTGCTTGATGTGTTTTTTGTTTGTTTGTTCGTTTGTTTGTTTGTTTTTTCACATGCCATTTAAGCCATAAGTTCAGCACCTTTTGTCTCATACTTGCTTGTGATTTGTGAGCTGAAATATGAATATGTTGGTGCGTGCGGCCATGCTCTTTAGAGCCTCTTGGCCCAAGGCATTGTGTTGAAATATGACCTTTGTCCACTGTTTCTTTATTTCACCAGTAGACAGATGACTGTCAGAGATGATGAGACAATTGTTGTTTACTAATGTACTTTCTTTATTTTTTTGTTTAAACTTTTTATAGCTATTAATCCTATAACCCATATACACAACAGCTACAATCACTTGATCAAACACATTTTGATTAAATTAAGCATTTCATTTTCTGAATGAAAAGTTTGGTCTAGGCTTTGTGCAGAAGCAAACCATCTAAAAGTAGCATGTACATGAGTTTTTTGTCATCACCCTAGTGCTTGAATGTTGTTCTTACATATTTGACCATAAGATGGCATCCTAAGTTTGCTATCTATCTGGGATCTGTTTAATGTTGAAATACATGACATATGACTTTGAAACAGTTAAAAATGTATTATACATTCCTAATAAGCAGCTAACCACATAGTACTGCTCTGAATGTGAATATAGAGAAAGGGGTACAATAGGAGTTAAGAGGTTTTTATGCTTGAGAAAACAAAAGTTTTATATCAAACATGGTAATTAAGTTTGCATTTGTTAGTACTGTCTCATTCTTCATGTGTTCGTTGTCCATGCCCTCTAAAACAACATGAAGCATTTTCTGATCTGATGCATGGCATGGCAGCATTTGTCTGTGCCTTTCAAAACTGTTGCAGATCACTGAAAATAAATGTTTTTGATGCAACGGTGCTTCTCTTCCTCCAAACACTGCATCATTCCTGCATTGCAGATCTATTTAGACTTGATCGTCACCATCCAAATCATGCAGTATCTTTTCATAGATTTATTCAGGTGCACTCCTTCAACCACACCTCTCACTTCACCCTACAGGCCTCCACTTCCTGTCTTGTCAAGGAGGCACTGTAGCTATAGCTAGCTAGCTGCTTTCAATACCTCCACTTTTATTTTAGTCATCCCTCAGGTCAGGTACCTCCACTGAATACGGGGGGTTATAAAAATGATCTTTATAACTATCTCCAATCTGTCTTGCTAAGGTGTCCTGGAGTCGTCAGTTAACAATCAGTTTAAATCATTCCTCTCAAGAAAGTCTGTGTTCAGTCGACAAAGAAAAGTAAATATTGTTCTGCCCTCTTGTTTATTTAGCACAATTTCCCAATGTTTACTAAGAAGCCGATAATTGAAATCATTTTGTTGTTTCTAGACACACACCTAAATTCTCTAACAGTACTATGTGGCAGGCATTGGTTTCTATTCATTTTTAAAGCACTTAATGGCAACTGTCTAAATGATCTCATTAAACTGGTCCCATATTTTTTGACTCGTGATCCAGTGATTGACTGATGCTCAAAGTTTTGCATACACACATAATTTACTGCTATTAGTTTGCAACTTTTTACAACTCACAATAAAACTTAGTGCACTTGTACCTACAGTATATGTTTTTGTTTTAAACTGTATTTAACCGGTATCTATTATATTTTTTTGTGTATTTGAATCTGTTGTACTCTCAACATAACTGAAAATGAGAGCATGACCTCAATGATTTTGAGACTTTAATAAATATTAAACAAATTTGGGGCACTTGCACAAGACTGATGATGTTTCAGGTGCAAGATCAGACCATCAGTTCATGTGTTTGATGGTTTGAATCCTGTTTTTTTTTTTTTCCTTGTGAAAGTGCCCTTGAGCTCTCAGTGGGCAGACCAGAGTGTACTACAAAACAAATTCCACACAGTCAGGCTTTCTTTGTCATCTGGCTCCAACAATAACAAACAAAACACTAAAACGGGGATGATGACTGTCAATACAGAGGTTTTTAACATTTATTGTGTTTACAATTTATTTAATTATGTGACAGTCATAAGTATTAGTATTCACCAGAATATCTGTAATGAGATGTGCACTCAATGATTTTTTGAGACTTTAATAAAGGTTGAATGAACTTTGGTGTTGGCGTTGTCAAGTTTTTGGTTTATAAATGGTTACTGACAAGATATTCACGGTAAAAGTACAGCTTAACCTGGCTAAAGTGATTCTCTGGTTTCCAGCAGAGGTGATGTGGAAGAATGTAAATTGTAAATGAATTGCTTTGGGAATCTGAATATCTATTATACATACATAACATAACATACACTGTTTGTTGGAAACATTCTTCACAGCCATTAATTTGACCTGTCATACACACACAGTAAAACTTTATGGGTCCACGATAATAGATAATTGGCAATATTTCAAAGACAAAGGAGTTTCTATTTCTTTTCACAGGTCCACATCAACTTTCTGTAAGATTTCATATAGCTGGGGCAGCATTTAGCTCAGTCGGTAGAGCAGCCGCCCCATATGTGAAGGCTCGCCATGGGGGCCAAGGCTCGAATCCCGACCAGTGTGGCCGTTTCCCGCATGTCATTCCCCATCTCAATCTTTAGCTGTGCTATCAATAAAAAAAAGGCCAAAAAAATATATATTCTTTTTTTTTTTGATATTGCTGACATTAATCAGACCACCAAACCATCAGTGTCAAAAGCAAGACCAAATATTAGAAATTACAGCAAGAATAGAGTGATATTAAATTCATTACTCATACCATCGGGTGGCAGAGCAACCAAGATATTATTCAAATAAGCCTGTCTATGCAAGATTTTATTTTTAATATCTCTTTCTTATCTTTCTTTTTCAGAAAGACTGCTTCTGTCAATAAAGCATTAGAACTGGAGAAAATTATCTTTATTTGTGGTCCATGTGGTAATGTCAATCCTGAAATATAATTAAGATAAACCAACCTGACATTACCATGAATCTGTGTTTGACAGATTGAGTTCAGTCATACAGGTGAGGTGTCATGCAGCCATTAAAACCCTCTTAAGTCTTCCATTTCAAAGCTATTACAACTAGTGCACTTGTTTTATTGGTCCCAGTGCAGTCATCTGTGGACAGATATAGACCCAGCAATGAGCTGGAGGCTTGTTCACGATCAAAAGTCTAGATAAGGAAGGAAGCACTGTCTTTGTTTGGCTACTCTCGTCAAGGTAAGACCAAGGCTGCTTGGCTGATGGCTGATGGAACATGACGTTATTATCCCTACTTCTTCTAGTAGTGAAACTACTATTTCACTGAGGTAGGAGGAAACTTTTTGTGCTTTACATATGTAAATGGTGATAGTCAAGATATTCCGTGATTAAGCATCTTCTCCCAGGAAGAGGTTGAGAGCTTTTAGGACACGTTTCCACAAGCACGAATGCACATTCCCCTTTTACAGGTATTCAGCAGTGGCAAGTTCAGAGCTTAGCCTTAACACTTCTCAACGGCGATGGCTCTCATTCCCTCACCCAATACTTTCCCTATCCCTGTTAGAAGCTTTAAACTAACCTTTAACCTCTAACCTTTAAGACGTGGAATAGATTATCTAAAATGATACATTTATGTGCAAGGACAAATGCTCACAGATGCATGCTTCTAATGTCAACCTACCCTTATTCTGGGGGTTCACCTCTAAAAGTCTGTCTGCGTGCTTGATCTAATCTAATCCTGGTAGCTTGTGCTACAATTGATCCAGGTGGATTCAGGCCCACCAGCTTATATAAATAAAAAAACATTTGATTACATCACATGATCTCAACAGTACATGTTTTGTCTACTTAATTTGTGAGTGGGCAAATGAAGTACACAATATTTTGGTAATCAGTACACACAGAAATATATATTTGCAAAATAAATAAAAAGTTTTTGGCTTAACCTTGTTTGGGACCATGATTTTGGAGGCTCAACAAGCTACTTTACGAAAACAATATTGCAAATTTTGACCTAAGGGTTGAATATGAATGTGTAGGAATCCACCAGTCTTGTGCCACCAACCAAACAGTCTTTAAGCTTCCAGGGTTAGGCTGATTTCAAGATGGAGCTCTCCAGATAGCCATAGGCAGATTTTTTCATACTGGACTGAACCTTTCAAGACTCATATAGTTGCTAAATTCAGCTGTAAGTGGAGCACCATGGATAGTATTGGTGTCATCTATGAAACAGCTACCTAAGAGCTTAATCCAGATTTGCTAGGATTTGACTAAATCACATTAAAAAATATTGATATTGAAAACAAGCTCATGATGAACATCTGATCAAAACTTAGAACTATCATTACTTGAGACATGGCCTGAGTTGGACAGACTGAAGTTGAACAAGGGAAGACACTCAACTTCTTAGAATAATTCTTCAGTACTGACAAACATACAGTAAGAAGCAACAGTATTTCAAAAGAAGTACATACTTACATTTACTCAAGGTTGCATTTGCTGATTTCTTTGCCTTTGAGTCTATTACACAGCATAAATTTGAGGTTAAATTAATAATAAATTAATACATTTCAACACTTTCAGGGTTTATATAGCTGTACACTTTCTGGAGTCAAATTAACGCTTTCAAAATAGTTAAACTTTTATCACTATGCCAGAGTTACTTCTTTAACTAAAGTAACACTAAAGGATTAGACAAATAACACTGCTCTGAGTTACATTTTTACTATTTGGGAAGTGTTATTTTCACTCCCAAAAGTGTCAGGGTATCAACACTTAAAAATGTTAAATTAATTTTCTATATTATATATTAATTCATATTCATTATAAGAATGAATTTAAATAAACAAAATCATTTTAAAAAAGAACATTTATTTTTCTCTCTTGCAGTCGCATGAATGAAGGTATAATGTACATACTTTCATTTGAAACATTGTATGAACTTTGAATATCAAATAGTTTAGGAAATTTTAGCTCAGATATTTTCATTATACACCTTTCCTCACTCTGAATTCATGATGATGGTCATCAAAACTCCCTGTGAATAGCTTGTTTGTCAAAAAATGGACATAATCTTCAACTAAAAGTATATCACCTATTTAGAAATGACTGCCATTTCTTCTTCCATTGCACTGCCGACAAGTCCAACTTTATACTCTACACCATCAACTTGAACTCAAGTAGTTGAGAAAACATCTTTTGACAAAATCATTTCAAGCATTTTATTGTTGACCACATTGTCATCTCTGAGGGAAAAAGATTTAATTGGCCAATACTCGTTTTGTTTTAGACTGAAGGTGATAGGCAATGGCTATCTGATGCTTTAGCAAGTGATTGAGTTATGTTTTTGAAATTTTTAAAAGAATCTTTAAACTTCTTGTGTTTGGCTTCAAACCTCACGGACCACATATGTAATAAGGAGCCATTTTTTCTTATAGAAGATGGATAATGGATGATAAAATAATGCTTCGGTATCAAGTTTCTATGTGGATATAAGTGGAGTCAGTCTTACAAGTCTTTTGTCTCTTGCAAGAGACCTCATTCATGATTATGGTTGATGAACTTGAGCTGAAGCTTGAATCCGACATCTCGGAAGCAGAAGACAGAAGATTTTATTCTGTTGGCTGTAGAGAGCATGATTTTACTTGCCTTTATGTTTCACCGTCATTTGAGAAAACTGTCTGCACCGCATTGCCTTTTCCAACAAGGTCGCTGAATATTTCTGCATCAACATCTGTCACTGTTGCATCCTTGTATATAACGTGGGCATCAGGTGGCAGGCAAAATCTCTCGATGACTGAAAAAGATAGCAAGTCTTTGAAGTCAGCACCACACACAGTCACTGCTCATGGAAAATACCGTTACCACCGCTGTATAATCATTAAATAGACCTTGTAGGGTTGCACACTTCATTGATTTCACAATACGGCCTTTGTGGAGGGGCGTGGTGCATCAGCTTCAGGAGAGAGGTGTGGGGAGGGCTCAGGTGAGCAGCGCTTACTACAGACTGCTAACGTTAGCTCACTTGGTCGAATTTGCTGTTGACCAGTCCTGGCAACAAACAAGGTTTCGTAAAGCAAAAATTCAAAGTAGATGTTTCATTGTACATTGTACAGCATCAATTAATATTGGTTTGAGTAAATTTGAACTTCATTGAACTTACCGTGGTAGAGGAGAACATGGCGCTGCCTTGTGGCGGTCTCTAACCAAAGAAGTGTGCGGGCAGAGGCAGAGCTTAATTATGTCTCTGCAGAGTTGATTAGAGTTGATTAACACCAGGTTAACACTGGTGCAGGGCAACCTGCTCAACTCTGTCAAATAACCCCAACACTGGGATATCCGGCTGATCAAAAAGAACTGCTTTTGGTATGCATGATACAGCAGGCTATATTTGTGATTAGGCAATTCCTCTCTAACCTTCATTTAGTCTCACTCACATAAACAAGAGCTTGTGCCGGCTGTGCCTTTTCGTGTTCAGGTCACTATGACTGTGCTTATGACTAAGCATTTACACTCGATGCCTGGATTCACTCCATGACCTAACAAAGGCAGGAAATGTAGTGTCCAGAGAGCAAACAGTCATCAGCACTGGCAGCAGAATGCGCATGATTGGCAGACTGCAGTATTTTCATACTATTTAGAGGATGAACCCTTTATCAAAGGCAAAGCTAAGTCCATGGCTGCAACCCTGGTCTTTCTTCAAGACCTCTGCATCTTCTACGTGCCTTTGTCATTTCTGACAGGACTGCCCTGCAAGAAGCTCAATGATTCCTGTATCTAGCATTTCCTCCACTTCTCACTTAAGTTAAAGAACAAGTCTGGCTGGAATGTGATAGGTGGTGTCTCTTATTGGTTGCTGCTCTGAGAATGTGAATGCAGATGGATGTGATGTTCAGTGAGGTGTGTACAACCTTGCTCGAGACTGAAGAGCAGTTTTATTGTGTGTGTCTGTAGCTCCTGGCATTTCTCTGCTGTTAGGTGACTCAGATCTGGATACACTGGTGTCTGTTGAAGAGGGGAAATACTGCTCCTTAGGCTCTTCCTCATCAATGACGTGTCATCAGGGTTGCAGCTTGTTCTGGTTGTTATACTTAGTCTTTCAGAAGATTTACATGAAAGAGGCCATGCTTTTTGCTGTGGACTGGCAAAAACAGACCGCAGGGCCGGCCTTTTTTGTGAACTTGTATTCTGACTCTTGAGAATAGCTGAATTAGTTGACAATCTGGTGGGCCTTGATCTTCTTCAAGAGAAGGGCTTCAAAATATATTGTGGCATAATCACAGACTACCAAAATGTACTTTTGGCCCACACTACTCTTTTCTAGTGGGCCTTCAGTGTCCATGGCAATGCAGGAAAAGGGTGTAATGTTTTGCCTGTCCTAAGTGCCTTGCCCAAGGAATAGAGTGTCTCAGGGTCAAAACTATGGGGAATGACTAACTTGTCACCAGCATGTCTCCCAACATCACAAATTCTTCCTTTCCTCTCTGTCACCTGGGTTGACTCTGATAACTTTATTTTCTAGATGAGTACCAGAGTAATAGAGGGTTCTGTCTCTGTAACCTAACACAGACTGACAAGGCAGTTGTTCAACCCCTACTGAAAGCAAGTGGTTTTGACACAGCACAGGCTTTACCCATCAGTGTGTAGTGGTGCTAGGTGAAATGCTGGAGTCAACCCCAGAAATAAAATTTCACACTTGTCACTTGTCCCAATTACTGGTAAGAATAGCAATGTTTGGTTGATTCAGCTATTTCATATTAAATGTTGCATTTACATTATTTTGATTTGATATCCATGTATTTTTTCATTCCTTGCAGCTACACACATACATATGTAAACATCATGGAGTATCTTTACTGATACACGTCCTGCTTGCAGAAGATAGCTGGACAACCAAAGGTATTTCCCATTGGTGTTTTTCAGCAGTTAGTTCTATTCCTTCTTTTTGTTTGTGAAGGTTGCCGCCATCAGGGACGATTACTTGAGACATTTACGACCTTTCGGGTCTTGGTGCTTCTACAATCCATCTCCTGCTGTTTTTCTTCTTTCTCAAAGTGTGCTCACACAAGTCAGGCTGTCATTGTGAAAGTAGCAGTTGCAACTTCTAGTTGATTGTTAAAAAAACAATACTGGTCTTAAAGGAGAGGAACAGCAGACAATCAGTCTTGTCTGAGAAAATCTAACTCTTTGTCAGTACCATAGCACTTTTGTTTTTATGATATCTTTTATTTTTGCTTGCATCCCTGATGGGTATGGTTTATGTATCACCTGTAACAATATCCAAAAGTGTTGTCCCTGTATACTGATATTCTGTAGAGTACAGCCATTACATGGGCTGTACAAAGTGTTAGACTTATAGGGCTCCTCTATATAGCCTTGGGCCCATTATAATAGTAAAAACAATATGGTGACAGCTGAGCTGACTTGATGATGTAAGGCCAATAGTTTTACAATTGGTTTCATTTCAAAGACTACATGACCAAAAGATATGTGGACCATGGTGCTAATTAAAAATGTATTGCACAGAGATTGCATGTGCAATAAAACAAAGAGCATTAATTAATGTTCTTTGTTCTTCTGCACATTCAAATGGTCACCCGCACAGTCCAGGTTCATACACTGAAATAGTTTGAACTAAAACAGCTGATAAATCCTATGCTCTTTCAGAGCAGCTAAAAACCTTTATTTCAGAAGCTAAAAGTTTAATTCTGTTTCCTCTTGAGAGTTCCATCTAAAAAAATACAGTTTGTTGTTTGGCTGCTTGAATATTAACAGTACTTGCTGCTGTAATATTACTGCATGCATGGAAACATTTATTCAAATGTTCATCTAATTCATTAAAGCTCATTAAAGAACTCTCATACACCAATACAACACACAATAAAATAATCTGGAAAGCTGCTCAACATGTAGGCTATATTCCCTCAGGGAGCGGTAGAGGTGGAGTGTAATATCCATCACTAAATGTCCATAGAAAGTGCTTGTGCGTTAAGACAGAAAAAATGCTATATGGACACTAGCCCTACTGTTTCAAAATCAAAGAACACATGTATTAATCAGAGCATTTACATTAACAATTTTGAATTAGTCAAGATTCATAAACTGTTTCTACGCCTCACCCTTGATTCTGACAGCAGAGGGCAGTGTAGAAACAGCTTTGTGGTTTAGCCTCTCTCAGATAATGCAAACAAGTTTGCTCAAATATTGATGAGGGACGTGATGCTACTATCAAGGCAAACTTATGGAGAAAAAGTATAATAGCTGTGACCGTGATTCATGCACATGCACTGCGCAAGGTCTCACACACCCCCTATTGACAGCCTTGTTTCACTGCAGCAACGTGAGAGCCACTGGAGGTCAGAAAAAACAGAAGAAAAGTTGCTTGTTGAGATTAGGCAACATTTTCCATAGTACAGATATACTGTAGGCTCACAGAGCATTTTCAGGAGGAGTAAGGGCTTTATGCTGCTGAGCTGAGCTGAGCTGAGCTGAATGCACTTGGCTGTGGCAGCCTGGAGGAACTAATGTGAGCTGGCTCTTGACCATATACCGTATGGCTGTCAGATTTGGCTTCTTTGATGCCGACTTTGAGAAAATTGCGCTTAAGATTTGTTCCAGTTAGTAGGTTGGTCCAGTCCAGTGTCCAGAATGTTGGCCAATGTTGGGATCAGCCAGTGGCTCCAAATCTTTCTTTGTTTTGAAGCTGAAAAAAAAAAATAATGTTCTCAATGCATGAAATGATTGCATTTGTGTGAAGTGGTATCTACCTAGCTTTATTTTGCCTCTTAAATGTTTCTCATTAGTTTCTGTCTCTGGATTTTTTGTTTTTTGTTTCTTCAGTTCTACTTTTTCTTTTCTTTTTTTACATTTAATTAAGTGAAAAATTAATCGCAGTAACCATAAAAGCCATTGACACCCATTCATGTCATTTGCATGCCTTTTATGCAACTTGCATGGTAGATATACACCGTGCGCAGTCGTACGCACTAACGAACTCCTCATTGAAATGAACGCCCCCCTACAGGCAGGACTCCGCCTCGGCATGTATCCATCTGTGCTACAGTAGAACTGCTCTCCGTACAGTTTGCTCTCAGGTCAGCGTCTGCTTGAGCTGTGGGGACTCCTTGTCGGAGGAGCTGACAGAATGGACGGACAGTAACCGCGCTCTTCTCTCTCTGGATTACTTATCTCATTTTTTAGGTTCTGTGTTCACTGTGTTCCATCAGTCCACTCGCTTGGCACCCCCCGTCCCCCCTCCCCCCGGAGACACCTGTCGCGTTTCAGGTAGGCAGCATTCATCGATCGCACAAATGACTCTTAATTGGACGCAATCTGCAAAACAAAAGCTCATTCAGGTGGTGTTTGGAGATGTGTGCTGCAGTGTGAATGGACTAAACTGGTCCAATGTGTGTCTTTATCGAGATATTTGTGTGGGCTGTGTTTAATTGTAACAGATGTAAGGTGCTTAGTGCCGCTCTACCATGTAATTACGCGCACTGAGAGCGTTTCCCGTCTTGTTCTCAGGCTTCAGCGATGAGAGGACGATGGAGCTCACATGTCACGTCTGTGTTGGTCTGTTTGATCGTTCTGTGGCAGACAGGGTAAGTTTGATATCAGTGATGTGTGTTTTTTTTTTTTTAAATATTTTTACAGAGAAAATCACCCTGACGGCAGGCTGACCGCGCGCGCACGCAGCGTACACGGCGCTGTTTCTTTAAACCTAAATGTTCTTTAACGATTTATTGAATGTTTGCGAAGCAGCAGTAGTCCATCATACACGACCAATGCCGTTAATGAAGCGCATTTGTAACAAGAGTCATCATGACACGTCCATTATTTGACGGTTTCTCTGTGCGCTCAGTTCACCCAAATGTAGCGAGCGCAACGCCAGACCTCTTTGAGAAATGGAACATTTGAATGGATATTTGCATGTGAGAAAAATATCACACGTAGTTCCATATTGTCTTCAGTGCATTAAGAGTTGTAATGACGTTCTGCTAAGTTCGGCTTTTTCATAATCGACCAAACAACTCAAGTCAAGGAATAGCCACTCAATGTTCCACCACCCATCACGGTGCACTTTGTCGGAAAATATAGTGGGAGTGACAAGCAAACCTTTTCTGTAAATTCAAATCTTAATCCACATTAATCTTGGCGTCAAATTGCAGCCACTTTATTCTGCACTGTGACGTCACGTGGCGCCTCAAACTAGATATGTTTATATCACATCCAGACTTATCAGACATAAAACATGCCTAACGTGTTGTGGAGATTCATTACAGTTGGCAGATTGTTATTCAGAAAAGAAGGATGGAGAGTCACACTGAGACTTGTGTGTTTTAAAAGAGCCATTTTGTCACATTGTCTCCTCTCTAATGATTCTCTGCTATAGTGAATCCATAACAAGCTGCTTTGTAAAAAATGTTTTATGATTTTATGGTAAAAGACTGTAAAATATGCCAAAACCTATATTTGTACATTTTAAAGTGAATTTATACAGAATAAAGTATTTTATATTAGAGATTAATTGTACAGTATACAGTGAAATATTTAATTCAACATTTCACAGTCTTTTACTGTCATTGTTTAACCTTTAATGCAGTACAGTACAAACAGTACTAATATCCTTTTACTGTAATATTAGGAAAGGTTTTGCTGTATTGAATGACAGTTAAATTCTGGCAACCACAGCTGACAGTTTGTTTTTTTTACACTATAAAGCAAATTTTAAAAAATGTGTATGAAATTGTGCATTAAACAGGGTAACCATAAGAAAAATAATTAATATTTTAGATTATACTTTTTTTAACTAAGAGACATATTTGAATATTACAAGGTAATTTTTTTTTTACAAGGTTTCTACAGCTGAACTGAACACCAGGAGTGTCCATCAGATGACAGGAGAGTTACAAATGATGATTGATTTTTATGCCTTGTCAGTTTAACTGTCATCAGTAACAGTAAAGCACATGATCACTACAATCTTTGTTTTTGAAATTATGCAAAGACTGAATCCACTATGATATCTTGAGCTACGGGTCATTTCACAACACTAAGTTAAAATAAAATCAGCTTTCATCTGAAACTAAAAACTCAAAAACACAGGCAAACACCTCTTTACACACTAAAGTTGCACATCTCTCTGTGATAAATGATTCGATACGCATCTAGATACACAGGCCACGATACGACTCAACAATGATATACTTTTATTACAGAGCGATTCAAATCGATACAGTGTAAGAATGATACGATATGATTAGATTCTGTGGTTAATATTTATTGTAGATATTTTTATAAAATAAAGAAGCCAATTCTATGAAAGTGATCTTACAGTACAGTACAGTATTTTCTTTTCAAATATGTAAAAGACCACATATCCCCAAGCATTGTTGCTTTATGGCACTGGCAAAAATAAAATTTAAAAAAACAACAACAAAATCACATGTCAAAAAAAGTCTGCCTGAATCAACATCATTTGTTGGAGAGAATCCGGTGGATTTTCAAAATAAAATACCCTGTGCAAACTGCCGGTCGTAAAAACAGACAAAAGTGAAAGTAATGAACAACGTAGCATATTAACACATGTAGAAGCATGTTTAGAAGAATATACACTGGGAAAATAAATAACAAGAAGGTCTCAGCTGCCGCTGACTTCACCAGAAAAAAACAATGGTTGATGCGCGTTTATGACACGTGTGCAGCTCTCAAGGATGATCACACGTATATACCCTGTGGTAGAAAAGTTGTCATGCAGTTAAACATACTTGCAGAGTAAGTTCTCTTTAAAGTCCTCTCAAACATCACATTGTTGCTCAGAAAGTCTGTAACTTGTAATTATACATGCAGTAATACATGCAGTATACATCTTAAAATCCCAGATTATTACCCCTTCACATCATCACACTGTACATTTGAGATAACACTGTATGTTACAGACTATGATCAAGTGTTACCTGAACATTTTAGGCACACATTAGGGATTATCATGGCTTCATCTGTGTCCCCTAATACATAAAAAAATGATAAAAATTATTCACAGCTTAATGGTTTAACTTTATTGATGCTATTAATTATATTAATTATCATTATATCTTCCTACCTCATGGGTGAAATCACTTGCCACACATAAAGTGGTTTTGCAATAATTTAGAATAAACTTTCCATGAAGTTTATAAGAGATAGATTTTTAAATAAGAGTTGTCAAAACTGTATCACGTACCAAAAATACTGGATGCTACATTTGATTTTGAATGCAACTCATTGAATCAGCAGAGATGAAAGAGTCCACTTCGATCTGTAATAGGTCTAGTGGGAAAACTATATCTGGACTTCATCTAGTCAGTGGAGTCTGAACTATGAAACGTTACTGGAAATTGAGTTTGGTGATAGACATTTAACTGAACATCAGGGACACAACATTACTCTGAACAAAACCTGAACAAAATCATAAAGACATCCATTAATATTGTGGCTGATTGTGGACAGTAGTGTGAAAAGTTTGATTTAACCACTAGGGGGACTTTTTTTTTTTTGTCAGCGCGCAACCAGACAGGGACACTGGACGCCGGCGACGTTTTTCAATTCATTTCAGTGGGGGTCATGCGTTTCTGCGTCAGCAGCCTGCAATGCAGGGGAATAGAATAATGAAGACGTTTAATTAGATTTGTGTCCGATTATTAGAGAGAGATAGAGAGAGACAGAGAGAGAGAGAGAGAGAGAGTGCTTTGGTAGAGACACATAGAGTTACAGCAACAGAGAGTGAGTGCCGGCCTCAATAAAACTGTTAATGAGAGAAAAAAAGTGATTTCCTGATTGTTTCACAGCAGTTACATTCAGCAGGTATAGACACACCCACAGCAACACACCTCAGCTCAGCGCTCCCCCACCACCGGTTGCCAGTTTCCCTGTTCCCTGTCTGAATGCGTGCTTAGGGTTTAGGGTTGGTTTAGAGTTGTGTTTACTAATTAAAGATGGGCAATGGGTGTTTTGTTTAGATAATGCAAGGGTAGTTCTAGGTTTGTAGGTGATGGGAACACATGATTCTTACCGCACAACCAAACACTGAAAGTGTAATTGTTATTTTCATGGAAAATGTGTCAGGAACATCATATCATCTACGAAGTGACAGAGAGTTTGGAGTTTGGTCAGTCACTACATGGACATTTGTAAAAATAATTAAACTAATGGTGAACAAAAGTTGAGTGCACTGCTATTTGTGAAGTTGTAGTTCGAGCACATACTTCCTCTGAAAACCATACGTTCTAATTTTTACCTTTCCATCTGTGCATAGTTCAGACAAACACAATGTGTTAATTATTTAGGTTTCTGGATCTTTGTAGGTGTAGGTCTTTGAAGATAGAATAGAGTTCTTATGCTACGCTAGGCTAAACAGGCCCTGACTAAAGCCCCTCAGAGAGGATGTGAAGTGTTTTTGTAAAAATGTTGAACTAAAGAACTGTTGAAAAAGTTGTCTTTTGTCGATTAATCTCTACATATGTTTATCAGCTTTCAGTTTGACCAGTTTGTTACATTTAAAATCACATCACTTACAGACTATTTTAAGAACTCATTGTCTTTACAGTTCTTACATATTCAGTGAAAAGATATTACACAAAATCAAAATGGGATCACATAAATGTGTCGCCTATGGTAAAATTTTTTAATGATTAGTTGATTAAATGTTATTCAGCCTTGTGCAGTGTCATTTGAATTTCAAAGTATTTTGCATATATTCAAAATGAAAAAAATGAGCATCACCATTTCACAAAGCAGAAATAATGACCCACAGCATTTCCCCCACCAGATTTAGTATGAAATAATCTGGGATAAAATGGATTTAATATTGTAGGTGGGGATTACCAAAAGGTCTCATCACCCACAGTTCTTAGTAGTAGGCTAATCAAGTCTATTTTTGTAGCTAGAGTGGAGTTCTCATTTTTCTTTCTCTGTGTCCATAATCATATCATATATTTAGGTCAAAAGCAGATTCCAATTCAACACGTACCTTCAAAGACATCACAACCTTCACCAAGATCCTGGACAGTCTGCTGGATGGATATGACAACAGACTGAGACCTGGTCTAGGAGGTAAGACAAGGGAGACTACACATACACTTAAACAGTAAAGGAGTTTTCAGGTGATTCACTATTGAACATTCATAACTTTTGGTGACTCACAAGAGATGGAAAATTCTTGAAAGTATCTTGACTTTTATTCCCTTGAGTCAAACGCGGTTGCTTGATTTCCCATAATACAAAGCAGTCAAAAATTTCATTAGATTCTTTCTGCCTGGTGAATACCCACATCTTTCAAACTCCACACCGCAGTTTGGAAGTCTTATTTAAATCTGCGGTCTCCTAACCCACGTTGATACAACCCAAAGGAGCATATAGGGCAGGGGTCGGCAATTCGATCGCGGGCCATGACCATGCCATGACCATTTCCTACGGGGAAAGCATGGTATATTAAATCTAAACGTTATTTAACTTTAAAAATGCATTTAATTTAATTTAAAACATTAATTTGCTTCTATGTGCTGTTATTACGCCCACTGCTGCATCTCCTGGCGTCTGTCATGAAACAGGCAACCTGCCCTAGCAACCTGCCGTAACTAATGTATACAGCAGCGCAGATCTGCCACTGATGTGCATTCACATTTTTTAGGCTATTTGATATTTGAGCCGACCTTGTTTGGTTTTGTTTTTTTTTTCATTTAATGAAACACATTTGCTCACGTTGTCCGTTACAAGAGGGACACAGGACACTTTGATTTTCCACAGGTTACAGCGCACGCACGCACGTGCCAATTAGTGTTCCAACCTGTGCGTCAAGTAAAGAGGCTGCGAGGATGTTCTGGCTGCTGTCACGTTACTTATCAGCTACTTTTTAATAAATGTTGTGAAATCTGTGGAATTGTTGTATTTTTGACAGGAAACATGAGGTCTAAAAGATATATTTAAAAATATATATATATTTTAAAATAAATCAACATCATCTAGCGGGCCAGATATAATTGATGGCGGGCCATAATATTTTATATTTCTGCCATATTCTGTAAACAGAGCCCCCTAAATATGACACACTGGACCTTTAAGGCATGAATGTTGACTGATCATCTCCGCGGAAAAATGAGCTGGAGGGGAACAAAAGTTTGAAACATTTTCAGAGACAAGGTTTGGATCTTTGGATCTTTGGTCATATCCTATTTCAAATCTCAACCCAGTTGAACATCAGTGGAAGATTTGGGAGTGATGTGTGCTTTCCACCACAACATCAAATGAGTCCCACATATCAATAATGAGGGACACTGGAAGCTACACTGGAGGCTTGTGGTGAAACAGCTTTGATGTGTTTTTGTGGCCCATTTTGTACCATGTTGTCATTTTCACCAGAACTGTCTTGATAACAGAAAGAGATAAGAGTTAAGGTAAAATTAAAAATGAAAAAAAAAAACAATACTGGTAGAAATGTGTCAGCTGAACCATCAGTACAGCAAATAAAAGCTGTTATTCAAATTATTACCAACAATATTACCATATAATGACTCATATGGTAAATTTAGAATAATGTGTATTTACATACTCACCACTCTGTTGCTCTCATTTCTTACTAAATTAATCCATTAATATTCATGTCCATGAATTATTTCTGACTTTTCTTTTCTATCACTGTTAGATTACCATCAATGAAACACCTGCTGCAAATGTTTTTCAAATTAAAAGTCTTTAAAATGCTAATTAAATTGAAAGGGATTGAACATTATGTGATTGAACATTATGCACGTTGAAGAGATGGATGATTTATTTTTTAATTGTATTGACAGTAACTTAACAGTGGTCCAATAATGGAAAGTCATAAAAGAAGAGCTAATAGACAGTATCAGTCTCTTTCAGTTTGCATGACATGCCTAATCCTAATCCCTAACCTTTTCTCTGAAATCCAAAGTAAACCTTAGATTTCACAAGTTATATGATCTTGTTCTGATGTGATATATTCGTCAAGCCAGTGCTGCTGGAAAAGAACAGCAGTGCAGTCACATTAATTATGGTAAACACGAATGATATGCAGCTGGCTCGAGGCAGAAGTCAATTAAGTGGCTGCTTGGGGCTATTTGGTCACCAGGAGGCCCCTAAACAAGCATTTGTTCTCTGCAATGTGGTGGCTGTTACACTTTGAGTTTTTCAGCCTGAGTCTTGGGACTCTGAGAGAGGTCTTTTAATATTATGTAAAAGTGAGCCTCACAGGACATTAAATGCATACTGAATGTTGTACACAATGCTTTAAACGAAAAAACAACAACAACTGAAGTGTGAATAAATAAAAAGGGTCATGACGGAGACCTGTTCTAATGTTTTAGGGATTAAATTCTTGACATGGCCCTGATACCACATCATAAATTCATCAAAAGAAATATGCACAGGACTGTAGACTGCTGTAGTTTTGTAGTAGGGACATTCTGCTATGTATACAAAAAATTTAATTTTATGCCCTGTCACGAGTGAGTCACTTTAGAACAATTTAAATATTTGAAGACTCATTACCAAAACATATTGGATGTATCATAAAAATAGAAAGTATTTCAATAAAACATCTCCTTCAGAAGAAGAAACAACGATTTTCAATATCGTGCCGTCATTTTGTAAAAGAAGATGTTTCCTCAAATGAATGTTCTGACATTTTGGCATTTCGACAAGGACCTCTGTGAATTATGAGCTGCATGATGTTCTTTTCGAGTCTCAAAGCTTTCCGGGAGAAGGTCAGGGTGGATGGATTGACAAAACACAAGACATTGAAGAGTATCACCACTGCTCATTAACAATTTCCTGCCGATGGTGTTGGTTTCTTTTACCATCATTCCATTTACCACCATTTCATTTAGTTTACCCTGATCATTGCTGGTTTTACTGCGATGACAGTGGGTTATGGTTAGGGTTAACATAATGTGGTTAAACTAGTACTAGTAGCTATTTTGACAACATATGTTCACTCATTTTGCGCTCTTTAACCAAACCATGACTATAGAGGTGCCATATCAGAACAATTGTATGAATTATTGTGATTTTTGATTATTAACACACGTTTTGGCACGTTTGCTGTTTTCGTTAATTCCCACAACTCAACCCACACAAAAGTGATTTTTGTCTCCAGTTGGCTGTGTGCTCACTACCAAAGAGCAGACCAACAATGTTGTAGACCAGGTAAACATAGCAGAGCCTTTTCCAGCTAAAGAGTCAGACATTTTCTTCAATATTGAGCTAAAGGAGAGCAAACACTGGACTCTAAATTAACAGTAATGTTAACTGTGTGTATATAAGCCCCTGGTAACAACTTTGTCATATCAATATGATAATGTCAGTATTGCATTGTCACACCACGGTGAAGTCAAGCTGGGTTTTTTTGTTCTATCTCCATGTCTTGTCATTTCCTGTTTTATTTTGAAAGGTAACTCTCCTCTCGTTTCAGGTCACTTGCCCTTCCTCATGTGTCACCGGTCTGATTGTCTTCCCTGATTCCTGATTGTGTTCACCTGTTCCCCATTACCTCCATGTGTTCATATAGTCTGCGTCTCCCTTTGTCTTGTTACCAGTGTGTTTCGTTTCGTGCGTCCACTACAGCCCTTTTCCAACGTCCACAGCCATAGTAATTGTCTTCAAGCTTGTTTTCGCCTTAGCGTTGTTCCTCTAAAGAGTGATGTTGCTCTGTATTTTTTTTATAGTTCAACTTAGAGATTTTTAGTTCTAGATTTTCAGTTCAGCCCTTTTGTTTTTCCTCCTCAGGAGTGATTTTTGTTTCTCATCCTCAGATTAGTGTGCCTCCAGTTTCAGGAGTGATTTTTAGTTTAGCATTTTCTTTTTTAGATTAGGTTATCCTTTGTTTGAGTCAGAGTTTTCTTAGTCATAGATAGTTTGAGTTGTACTTCCTCCGACTGGAGCGATTATTATTTTGATACCTTTCATAGCGGTTTATTTGCTCTCCTTAAAGCCGTAGTTTTCATAGCTTTGGTCATAGCATTAGGAAGTTTCATAGACCTTTTTGTTTTATTACTTTGTAAGAGGTAAACCTTGCTGCCACTTAATGAAGCCTGCTGTTTTTCACACCATCTCTGCGCCTGAGTCCTGTGTCCTAGTCTGGTTCCTGACATGCATGTTTCCACTGACCCTAAGTGGCAAATCATTTTTTGTAAGTTTAAAATATAAGATGAAATTAAACCAGTGAGCTGAATAGTAAAATGGACAAATAGGCAGTTCTAACTATATATATATATATATTATATATATATATATATATATATATATTTTTTTTTCTCCACACTTGCACGTTTTCCAGGAGCTTTCTGTTTCATCTCATGGTCTTCATCAGGAAATTAAGTTTTCTAGTTAGAACTCCCATGACATGAGAAGTCAGTGATGACCTCTGACCTCTTCCCAGTGAATGCTGAGACATTTTACAGTGCTGAATGATTTGTAGTACGTGCTGACAACTCATGGCTTGAATATTTTTGTTAGCTGTCCAGCCATGTAAGAGTCCCGCTGGAGTGGTGGTCACTATTAAGTTGACAATGTCTGTTGTCCTACTATCCACTCATTGGCCCACAGTGTCCAAATTTACCTGCTGCACCCTCTCCATTCTCTGCCTTATGAGTTCAAATTAGGATTATTATTCTTTGTGTGGGTTTGTCACACAATGTTGTCTTTACCCTCTTGTCCGCCTTCACAGAAACTCAGTGTAGGTGTCTCCAAACAGCAGCTTAGCATTTCCTTTGTCAAACATTCCTGATATACATTTGCACAACGAGCCAATACATTTACTGAGCACACTACATTTATGGTTATTTATGGCTGATGGTGTCTGGCCCATGCCTTGGTCAAGCTGGACTTGGCTTGTCTCTTTCAGTTGGACTTATATCAAAGCTCGGTGCCTTGGCAACAAGCAAAATAACAACAGCAATAATCCAAAAACTATGGATATAAGGGAACTGTTGGCTGCACAATAGAGGTCACCAGAGAAATTTTCATTTTACACATAGTGCATGCAAGACAGTAGTAGCCTTGTTGTTCCCACTGCTTCTGTTTCACTGCTAATGAGATGTGGTGAATCGTGTTCTTTTTTGTATTAATGCTCATCACAAATGATTCACTGAGCTCAAGTTCATTTTAAACCATCCAATAGGAATGCATGTTACACATGTGTTTACTCTGCTCTCCACATGTAACATTTGGAATTTGATGAAGTTGGAGAGATTTTATATCCAGCAGCAGTATGCACAAATAAGACTTGTAATAATATACACTGAACAAAGCAATAAAGTGCAGCTGCTGTGCTTCCTTTAATTGGTTTATGTGTGCCTGAGTGTACTGTCTCATGGAAACAACTGAACCTAAATAAAACAGACTATTAACAGTAATGGGGGTTCTATGTTGCTTGTAGCTGATGTGTTTGATGAAATGATCTAGAATTATTAGGCTGAGTGAAAAAAAACACAGTAAGAGAGTTATCTAGAATGTAATTTCAGTTATCTGACAGATGTTTGAGGCTCATATCAATTTTGATAATTGTGAGTTTTAAAATAATTTGGGTGATTTTCATTTTTTTTTAAACATTTTTGAAAAAATCTGTTTTTTAGAGAATTGTGATCAAAAGCTGAAATTGGTATATACTGTGATAAGGTAAATTCAGACAATAATACCAGATCAGCATATGTATTGATTGAGTTCTGACAATCAGGAGCTTTCCGCCTTTTTGCACCACACAGTTTCAAGATACACTTTTCCCACCAGCAGTCAGAAGATCCAGTCTGTTCTTGTTAGAAAAATGGACATCTAATAATGCATCTAATAATAATCACAATAATACTACTAAAAATCAGTTCTGACCAGTGAACTGAGAGATTAGTTTCAACGCTCAGCTCTTTCTGATACAGTCTGATGCTTCTAACCCATTAAAACTCACTGTGTGTATCACCAAATACCTGAACTCTTCCACTTTGACCCAGTAACAAGATCTGTCTTCCACATTAAGCTGTTAGGCCATGACAATACCAGGACATGCTGTTGTCTAGGGGTTGCATTAAGCTACTTGCATAAAATAGCATCCACACTTGCTCCCAATAAAGAAGTAGCACTTCACTGTGTTTTTGAGTTAGTGTTGACAGCCAGGGGGAAAGAAAAATTATACAGTGTATGGTGTTAATGGATTCTAATCATTTGTTTTCCAATGTAGGCACTGGTTGCCATTAACACCTACCTGTCCTGGTGACACTGGCAGCTGTAGAGAGGCAGGGGTGAAAAAATAAATAAATAAATAAATAAACAAAAAGGACACCAGCTATGCAGTGTGTCACCAAGGTTCAGAATGTCGTGATGCATTAATAGTGAAAGAGCTTAGTCAGGGTTAGCACCCTAGAGGACACTTCATCACGGTTTGTCGACTGGAAGGGCACAGAAGAGGACAAGGCTGTGTATCCAAATAAAGTTTGTCTTGTAAATCCCAGGATACAGAGTACAGAGTGGAGTTTTGCCAAGTTCAGAACAGACTCCGTGGATACCAAGGATTATTCATCTTGATGATCCAGATAACTGTTAGAAAGAAGTGAAATCATTTTACAGACAGACAGAAACAGGGAGTTCACTGAGTGGCTTTAAGTGTCCAGATGAATCTTCCTCTGTATTTTCAGATTTGTCATGTAACAGTAAATTACAGTGGTAGTATGTGGTCCAACATTAATAAAGGGCAGAGATGAATGGTAGACAGGATTGATGCTACGCAATAGTCTGATGCATGCCTGTTTTTACTATAACCTAGAACAAAGTGTTTCTCTTGCTGTAAAGGGAACGCCTGTCTTCTTACTTGGTTCTATAAATGATCCAATTACGTCTCTGAGATCTCATGGGTTGGGCTAGCATGGATAGTGCATCCTGTAGCCTACATAAAACAAAATGATGGCTTATAGCTGGATATTGTTTGGAAGTTATGTGTGACTACAAAATGACTGCTGTGCCTGCCAAAACTACCACACAACTTTGAAAACCTTCATGACTTAACAACATTTTCAGGAATGTGTTGTGGAAGAATTCGACTCCACTCATTAACAGATTTCATTAACTTTTATATGGGAGCAGCTCGGTCACGACACCTACTGGTAAATTTCATTACCACCAGTCTGGTCCGGTCTTTGGCTTAGTATCAAACCAGTCTGAAAGTCTTAACATTGACCCAAGCCCAGAAGTAATTCCACTCAGCGTGACATCTCTCTAATCAGTCATCCATCATGTGCTTCTTTCTGACCATCAAGACCAAATGGGTCTGTCTATGTTGGTGGAAAAGCATGTGCGTGTGTTGCTATCAACAGTCATAAAAGTTGTCACTAGATTAAAATTTTGTACATTGCGAGTGTGTGTTTGATAAATGTGGTGATATTCACATGACAAATAGGTTGTATTCAGTCCACATCTTTTTTATGGGCGATGTAAAGTAAATG
The DNA here is from genome assembly GCF_000972845.2 of Larimichthys crocea. NCBI lineage: Eukaryota > Metazoa > Chordata > Actinopteri > Sciaenidae > Larimichthys > Larimichthys crocea. The sequence continues at coordinate 4,289,140 of NC_040015.1, read as the reverse complement.
ATGCACCTTCAGCACGCAAGGAATTGTGAGAGTGAACGATTACTGCAACACTCCTGCTGTATGCACCTGCATAAGGAAGAATCACTCAATGCTTAATTTATGTTTGGTGGCTCAACAATCTCTCCACACAAGATGAACTGTGGCCGCTTGCTCTACCTCAGTGACAGTAAGTAGAAAGTCAGAGACATGATGAAGCAGAGGGATCACACTGTTAACATCACTCACCCTGCAGGTTCTGATAACAAAGAGATAGGTCTCAGGCAGCTAGAGCATTTATTTACTGACAAAGTTTAGTTTAACCTGCACTGCTACAGTTGCAGTTTTACTGCTAACTTTACTCTAGTCACCATCCATCTTACTCTCACTCAGCTACATACTCAAAACACACACACACACACACACACACACACACACACACACACACACAGTGCACAGAAGTTTTCCTTAAATAAGCTATGTTATTCATAAGAGAGGAATGATTTAAGATCTGATTCATTTAAATCATGTCGACCAAGACCAGTAAACTACAGTAAACCAGACCCTACCAAACCCAGATATATATACTGAGTTTATTTGGACTTTGTCCAGGTCTTAGTTTCTCAGAACTGAATGGCCATCTACTGTGATGTGCAGTGACAAAGTCAGACTATAAAAACGTAGTGGTGAACATAGTGGGGCATTTAGCAGCCAGATAGTTTTCCCCAGGATTTGGTGGAAACCAAAAACGAAGCTAAAAAGAGTGATCATTGAACTTGCATTCATCAAACACACAACCCAACTGATAGTAAATCATAATATTGCTCTGTTAGGATGTACAAAAGAATGTTTTCCACATGAGTCTAACAAAAAACTGTGAAAAGCGTGTCCTTTCACTTTCAGCTTGTAAACTCCCTCTAGGTATCAACTAATATCTTATTCGTCAAATTTATTCTTTGTCTTCACAGACCGCGTAACGGAAGTGAAGACTGACATCTACGTGACCAGTTTTGGTCCAGTGTCTGACACAGATATGGTAAGTCTCAAATTTCATCCAATTCTTGATCATCCTCTCCAGACCTAAGACAACACATAAAACTGCTCAGTGAAAGTGAATTTGAAGTTTCAAATGCATAACACTTGGTTTTGAAAAGGCTTTTGCTTTGGGTGTCAACGAGGAACTTTGCAAACTGCAAAATATTAGGAAATGTCTAATATTCTAATAAAGAGAAATTCCAACTTCCTGGGTAGAACTGTAAATTGTACTAAAGATACCAAGACTTTGATTTCATGTTGTATGCAGAAGCCAGAAGATAACAATTATAAAACTTTTCAAGTACTCACAACTGAGTTGCATTGAATAGAATTGGTCACCCAAGAAAGAGTTACATAAAGTAATTCATCCAATCAGCGTAGCCTTCCAATTGGCTGCATCACTCTATTGGCTTGTTCACCTATCACAGATCTGCTAGTCAATGAGATGCAGTTTGGGAAAAGAAGAAAAAGGACAGTAAATACCACAATCTCTACAATTTTTGTGAAAAGCAGACACCTTAGATCAGAGTCTCGATATAAATTAATCAGATTTCCCACCACTGATTCCTACCAGTAAAGATGAAATGTGGTCATGTTTTAGGAAAGATTCATATAACTAGCAAATCAGTCACTGTGACTGATTAATGAGTCCTGATTTATGGTACTAATCTTTTATCACTGTCAGTATAATTACTTAATGAGGAGAATTTGGAGGTTTTATAAACAGCTTATTAGTCTGATGTGGAAGACGTAATAAATGTTCATGGTTCTCAGATGATGATTCCTCTTCCCTTTCAAAAGCTTTCCTTTACCAATATTTTTGTCAGTAACTAGGCACTGTGTGAAATCCACCGTCTGAATTATTATTAATATTGGATATATGTGGATATGTTTGCCAGAGGTAGGTTTGTTTCAAAAGATGTATGCTAGCGCAAAAGCTTTGATTATAGTGATATCAGAGCAATAAAAATACATAAAATGCCCATAGCTATCATATAATGAAAATGCGACATTATAATCCCTGTGTAAATGTCCTGTTTAATTCGAACCAACCGCAGAAATCAAGGCCAAACACATGATTTTTGTACAGGACTCCTGAAGAAATCCACCTCTAATCTGACATGGTCCTTTATAAAATCTCAGGGTTGACTTGCTGGGTTAGCTCAGATGTAATTACACACATCCAGCAGATAAAATCTTCCAGACAGAGACCTGTCAGCCCTGCTTGTCCTGTTGCTATTGGAAACCCAGCCACTCCAACCAGGAGAGTGATGACATGGCAAGGGTCAGACAGTGTTATTAAAATTTAGATCTGATCATCCATCCTGCCATGCAGCTCTGATATGGAGACATCTTATGTATTACATATTAAACATATTAATGATCATTATCATGTATTGGCTGTCCATTGTAAACCCTATTCTGAGATGTTCTAATGCAGCATTTTGATGGGATTGCACATATATTTTAGTCCTGCATGGATGCACATGGGAACATATTTTCACTAGTGGGTGCTGCTCTGGATGCATGTACTCATGTGACGGCTTACACATGCCCATATTATAAACAAATGACAGATGTTATGTAGGGAGTATTCTATAGTTGGATGGAAATATTATCATAGCATTGTAGCTTACTGTAGCTCTATGAAATCTCCGACTGCACCACACACAAAGCATGCAGCAGTACAGTTCTAACAAATACTTTACTTTAAACTCCATTGCCATGCTTTATAGGAAACTATACTCATTGCATGATGAGCTACCTCAGTAGTCAGTGGACATTTGAAGCCTGAGTAACAGCTTTGGCTTGTCTTAGTGCTGAAGATGTCCCCACTACAAAAGAGTTGTTGGCTCTCTGACTACCAAACCTGTGAGCTCAGTGAGGATGATTTGATACAGTTCAAAATTCTGATCTATGGATGTACATGAAATATGAAAACCAGCAAGTCAGCAGTCAGCATTATTCTTTAATCCAATCCATTGGTTGAATAGTGGGATATGAATCATTACACACAGAACAGAAATTAAGAACGCTGCAGCTCATACTGCTGCTTCCACTTCCAGCACTAAAGCCTGTGCGTTGAATTATTACAGCAATGATGTTAAAATTATAACTACTCAACCCTGACACTGACATCTAAAATCACGTTGTTTGTAAACTTTTCTAAATATTAATAATACCAATATATTTTTATATTTCATGCTTCTTACATATAGGCTACTGCAACTGTCATCTGTCAAACCCAAACAAGTCAGACCAGTGAGCACAAATCACAGCTGCTAGCTTGCGGTCATTGCAGATGTGGCATCTCCAGCATTTCTGTGGGAGGAAAAACATTACTGACTCGCCCGTATCCAGCATACTGCGAATAAAAAATGTAACACTTTTATACCTTGGGTCCCTGGTGACCCAGTGAACTAAAAGGAAAAAAGGTGCTGCACATAGTTCAAACAGAAATAGGTCAGACACTAACTGCTTCTAGTGTTTGACCTTCAGTTACAAATATAGTTTAAATGGGAAAGCAGGAGTTGGTTTTACTCAAAATGAAGTTATCTTTGTTGTTATTCATTAATTATTGAGTAAAGCACTTTTTTACAGAACAAGGTCACAAAGTGCTTCAGAACAGCAATATAAATCAAATCAAATAAAAACGATAAACATATAGCAATAACAGAACAAGAAGAATATATTATTAATTATATATTTTTAAAGGCTACAACAGATACCGCAGAACATTCACAGGGTCTTCTAGAGGAAGAGCATTCCATGTTGGAGCGACCACTTCAAAGGCGCAATCAACTTTAGTTTTCAGTCGTGTAAGTGACCTATTTGTGATGTAAGGGTGGTGCATTTTGGAGGTGTATTCTGGTGTCTAACCATGCAGGGCTCTTTGTGTGAAAAGAGGAACTTTAAAGTGAATTCTGAACTGATGGGAAGCCTGTGTAAAGCAGAGGGGATGGATGTGAGTTGTTTTTCTTGAGCTGGTTAATGGTCTTCTTCTACAGTTCTGGACCAGTCGTAGACTGGGCAGGTAAAAGGGGAGTTATAGTAATCTAGTTCATTATCATTTGTAGTTTAGGTTGTCTTATAACAGTCCTAAATTTGGCTGAATGTTTTTCAGGTGAAAGAATCAAGAATGGATGAGTGATTTTACATGTTCAAGGCAAGGCAAGGTGAAATTAACACCAAGATGATTACATGGATCTTTTTTTAATACCTTTGACTTCAGAATGCTGAGGAGTTATTAGAAATGTTTGGATCATAAATACAGTGCTATAAATGTAAAGTTCATGGACTAAGAAGATGTGTCCATGGAAAAATGTATTTCTTAGTAGATATTTAGTCACTACAAGATTGTGCTAACAAAGCACTTTATTCTTCATATGTGTGGGGTTTATTCAGTTTGGGAAAGTCCACAAATGTTGGTTGTCTAGGATTAAAATGACTCTGTTGCTAGGTCATTACTAAGGTTCGGACTACTTGCTGGAGTAGTAACAGGTCCATTACCTATAAAAGTAAAGTCCTGCGTATTTCCATGGAAACTGAGACCAACATAGAAACGGTGAGCAAAGACATGTTTATTTTGAGACCAAATTGCCCCAAAATATGAAACATTTTGTTGAAACTTTAAGTTGATTATAGTTGTATAGTCATAATATTACATTGGAGGGTAAGCTCCAATTATTGAATTAAATTATTGGCACAACAGTGATGTGGTCTGAGGTTCAAGCACATGACATTAAAGCTCTCATGTAATATTGCTTAATTCTGTCTCTCCTTCTGTCTCTGTGTAAAAATGTAGGAAACATGAATTTTGTGCTATAGACTTCTACTTTGGATAACACCTTCTTGTTATAACTAAAGCGGGCTCTCTACTTGAATCAGTCAATTGTAATTCAGCCCCTGAATTAGGCCTGGATCACCACTGAAACACCTCACACACAGACAAGTTAACCCTGCTGCGTTTACATTCTTCCGTTTACTTTGTGTTATAGAGTGACAGCGGGGTAGTCCTCCATGTCTGATTACTGAATGAGGCTGTCAACATGTGCAGTGTTCATGGTCACAGGGGTCTCTGTGACCTGAACACATCAGGTTACTGAGTTTTTCTTGAATTTGCTTCATGTTGTTTTAGTGGTATCCTGCTACAAACATGTTAAAACGACGAAATCACACAATAACACACACAAACTACTTGATGGCAGCAGTGGAAGTGTGTTCTGTGAGGTGAAATTGTGTTTTTTGTCAGTGAAATCTGAAGTAGTTTTGAAGACAGCATAGATCAATATAAACGCTTCAGTTTATGTTGGAAAGGACTGTCTGAAAGGTAAAGCTGAGGTGAGGTGAGGCTTAAGTGAAAAATATTATAAATATAGCATACACATGAACAGATATTGATTTTTGTTGTTTTGTTGCTGCCCCTGTACACACCAGTACATTAATTAGCTTCTGTGCTCCTGTGAGTGTGCTGGTTGCCTTCTACTTTACGTAACACACTAACTATGGATCAGTACCTCATACACAGCCACACTTCAAATAACCTGAACTATCTGTTTAATGCAGAACTCTGTCTTAAATTAGACTGTGAGTAGTACAGAAGAGAACAGGACTGTGGCTTTGTTCTTTTATACAGAAATTAAATGGATATGGACAGGGGGAAAGATTCCAGAGATCAGTAATTATGCAAATACAGTGTAGTATAGGTGAGTTTTTATTAACTCTTTCAATATAGAAAATCCAAAGACATCGAGCTGTCTCTAATGGACATGCCTATACAGTCAGAGTTAATGATGTTCTCCAGCTTCCAAATCAGTTTGTTGCTCTCTCCATGAGACTATGGATAGAGGTGGTGAAGAGATTTCAGCTACACTGGAGGGAATGTGGATCACCAGACCATGCTTACGTTTTCTGGACATGCCCTTATGTTAGGTCTTTCTGGAAACAAGTGAGCCACTTGGTCTCAGAGATTCTGGACCTCAGATTTGACTTCTCTTTTACCTCGATGTACCTTGGAAATTTTCCTAAGTGTGGCGAGCGGATTGTGTCCAGTGATGACACAATATTAGAGGGTAGGTATAGAAAAGCTCGACAATGAGGGGCCTAAACCCCAGGAACTCCACCAAGGGAGTCTTAAGGTCACACAGGTTCGAATAGCACACTAAGGCAGACGTGATTTCAGTATAAAAATATATTTTATGTAATTTTTTAAAACTAAGTGACAATCAAAGAATAACAAAAACAGCTGACTGTGCGTGTCCTCCAACAGACTGCACTAAATTGACTTCTACAGGTGATGGTCAGACACAATACAAAGAATACAAACACCCAGTATGCAGGAGATTTCCAAAATAATATCAAAAGGATAACACTATAGATAAACCCCAAATAATAACAACGACAGGAAAATTAAACCTAAGGCAACACTGTTAATTTATAAAGAAAATCACAGCATCCCGGTGTGTACAGTATATGCGAAAGTCTACAATGTGCACCACATCACATCATAGAGTGCCTTTAATAGGAGGAGAGTAAGGAGGAGGGGGGCAAACAGCCAGTCTAAACTATTTTAAATCAAATTAAACCAGTTGTTACTTAATCTAAACAAAATAAAAAAAAGCTAAATAAGAAAACAAGAGGCGCAAAATACCGTAGGGCAATTAACCCAAAACAACATAAACAAAGACACAACCAATTCAAAGACTGAAACGAAATAACGCACAAAAAAAACAAAACAACGCAAAACAAAGCAATCTATAACTAATACAAAGCAACACAAAGCAGCAGTCTACAGTGGAGTCCGAGCAGGCTGATCCGCCAGTGTCTGCAAATACACAAGCGTTAATTACACACGATTCCACAGTGAAGGAACTTTTGGTTAAGAGGATATCTTACCAGGACGCTATAGCAACAGTTATGCGGATAGCACGGAGCGGAACAGCTCAGGTAATGTGCCACAGCTTCAGGTTTATGGCACAGCTATACCAGTACTGGCCCAAAGTGGACCACTTAACGCGTCTCCACAGTGCGGAGCATCTACCACTCCAGCCACTCTGATTATATATGTATTTTTATTTTTCTAACTAGACCTGTTGGGGTCAACATCCTGTGCCTGTACCTTTTTTATGTGCTTATCTTTATCCATCTTTTATTCATGTAATAACTCCAGACCTCATCTTTTCTACAAAGAAAAATAAAAGTATTATTATTATTATTATTAAAATATAGAAAAAGCCAAAGTTATGAGTGAAGATTTAGTGTTAATATAATGTTTTTTTGTTAAAATGCTAAGATGTGGAAATCCAGCTTGCACACTGGTAGAAAACCTTCCTCACTCCAACTCCCGTGCACGCACTTACGCAACGCTTTGTGTCCGTAAAAGCTTTCAGCAGTTTTTCCATCACAATTCCAGCCGCCCGACAACACCCCCACCCCTCCCTCCCTACCACCTGGCCCTCCTCAAATATTTAAGTGGCACAGAAGCGAGGGGCAGAGGGATGGAAGTGGTCTTGATCGAGACAGCACAAAAGAGAGAGACAGCCTCATGTTTAATTCATGCCATGTCTCTATCAAACTTGCAGCAGATAATTTCCCTCGCACCACAGTGTCTATCTTTTCTCTGCGTTTGATAGCTCAACTCTGACACACACACATCTCCCACGCAAGGACACACAAGTGTACACGCACACATGCACACACCTCTTCCCTTTCCCTAATAGATTGCACAACCCCCCGCTGCTCCCTCTGCCTCGTTGTTTGCGAAGGTTTCTCATTGCTGGATTATAATGTCCTGTCTGTGCTTCTCACGTAAATACTGTGGAAGGGAAAACACAGAGAGACTCTTCAGAAACCTAACACAGCTGCTTGTTTTGTGTGTTGAATTCTCCTGTCTGGATTTGCTGATGGAGACATTCTAAAGCCCTCCATTTTTAAATGACATTTTTTAGTCCAGTCCAAAATAAATGTCTTTTCTTGTCTGTCATAAATAGCTTCTCTGTAAATCAGAGAATTTGAAACCACAAGGAAAAATTTGTTTCATATTTTGTGGTTTCATGAATACAGATGAGACCTTTTTCTGATACAGCCAATCGAATCTTGCATCAGGCAGTGACATCAGCCTTTTATCAGAGGTAGAGCAGAGACACTGAAACACACATCAGCCTCCTGCTAAAGTCTCCTTCACATCTATCTTGTTAAACAAACATCCTCCAGGGAAAAGTGCACGGCTAATGTCTTGCAGGTTACATTAGATGCCGGTGTGGTCCTGACGCTTCTGCACTGCTAACAACAACGCGTCCGTCCATGACACTTAGGATACAGAGCAGTTTTGTCTGCTTTGTATCTCCAAGCTGTGTAACCCCAGCACTCTGACTGACAGCAGCTGGCAGACTAACACAGACACTGACACACCCGCTCCAGCCAGTGGAGACAAAAAGGAACATTCCTGATATTTAGATTTTAAGACCTTTTTCCTTCCTTTAAATAATAATAAAAAAAAATAATAATGTTTTAATGTACATGAAAAATATCATCCATACAGCACACAATGCATTTCAGCTCTGTAATGAGGTCAAAACAAATCATGATAATATGCCAATTACAGACGTAATAAACTGGTAATATCTTGGTAAAAACAATAGGTATAGCATTTATATTAGATTTAATATCAAGAATATTATTGTTGTAACACAGATGTGATTGTTGTGTTAGAACTGTGATTCTATTCCACTGTGACATAACCATTAGTGGCTCAGTGTTACATTGATGTTCCATACATATTACACCACATTACTCTTTTATGAAGATATGAAATGTAAAAATGTCTTTAGAAGAGAGATTACAGGTACAAAACTCTTTAGATACCTACTGGAGTATTTGATATCTATGACTGACAGGTGGTTCAAGTCTTATTTTGGAATTTTTAGTTATTGCTGGTTTTTATCCTGAAAAAGGCAACGGTCCAGCTCTGAGATGAGAACAGGTGTATTTTTTTTTTCCTTTTGTCAGAGGCCAGTATAAAAAATGGATGTGATTTTATTTGCACTGTACACAAGGCGAAGTGTGGCCTTTAAAAGTCACACATGACACACTGATGTTGGACAGACAGATGGATACAGAGACTTGACCTATAAGGATGTTATAGAATGTTAAATTATTAAGTCTTTCAATCTCGCCTTGCAGTCTGTCCAGCGACACAGTGGAGTCACATCTTGTTCCTGCTCGGTCCTGATTCATTTTTTTCCTGATCCCATTACTTTTGTCTTTATGAATTCCATCATGCATTTAACTCCTGTTCCCACTTCAATCCTGAGAAATGATTTCACATGATGTATGACCGAGCTCCTACCAATATACTTTGGTAGTTCTAAGCTCAGTAGGCATTGTATTGATCAAGCATTTGAGGCTTTGTCAGCTGTACTAGTGCAGCTCCAGTCAACATCAAAACATTGTCTTTGCAAATGTTTTATGAGGAAGGAAATGCACCAGACGCATTTATTAGACCTCGAGGATACAACGTCCTTCAGGAACTTGGTCACGATAGTGGACAATGGCTGTGCAGCCTTGTCCAGTCATGCAGTTGATGTATTGTAGTGATTGGTACCTTTAAGCACACACCCCTGCTTTACACACCTAGCAGTCATTTCAGGGAATATCTATGCCAGCGTTTTAAACCAAAAAATGACTCAGAGGAATCAGACCGGCCTGAATATTGGTGGATTAGCTTGCCAACCTCTGGCATCAAGCCAAAAAAATCTGTCATTCATAGTTCACCTGTTGTACAGAATCAAATTATTGAAATAAAATATTCATCCTCTATGGCCCTTAAACACACTCTCACAGGTCTCAGGCTGGCTATTCCCTGGAGCTGACAGTAGCACATTGGTCTGACTATGGGAGGTAACTGTGGAGCTTTTCTCATAAACACAAGAGGCTTCACTTGTCTTCACTTTGCCTAGAGACAAGGACTCATTGACTGTATAAAACACAGCTGTGGACTTCAGATTGTTGTGTGTTTTTTGTGCTTCTTGTTGTCTGCTGGTGTCTTTTGAAATGCCTGGTTCTTAGTGAAGGCCCCATGTACTGAAAGACATCGGGTGATTAATTAGCTATCAGCTAAACGTAACCTTTAATACACACAATGGGTTATGGTGAGAAGCACTGAATGTTGTTTCTGAGGTCTCCAGTCAGACACTTCTCACACCCTGACCTCTCTATACAGCGTCATATCCACACAATCATTAGAGATTGCTTGTCTGAGTGAAATGTAAGCTTTTTATTTGAGTAAACAACTGATGCCATCATTTTGGTTTTGGTGGGAAACCTCCATGAAATCTGCCACCAGCTGTGTGGGTACCAGCTAAAGAAAGCCGAGCTGGTTCACTTGACTGCTCAGACTTCCCCTTTGTTCTTCAAACAGACATGCAGAATTTAGTTCAGGGGATGATTATGTAAATATTACTATTAAGTTTATTTTTATTTAAACATTGTTAGTTGAAACATCACAAGCAAAGATCCTGACATAGTGAGGATGGCTAACTCATAGCAGTTTGTTGTCAGTGTCACAGTTTGGAAGGCTGCTGAAACCTACAACCACATGTCTTGCGTGGAAATGTTGTTTCTATGCATGTTGTGGAATAATGAGAAATACATAATGACGCAGAGACGTTTCCACTCAGCTGGACAGACAGAAGGCCTCAGTGATGTTGATGTAAACTGTGGATGACACGTTGCTTCAGGAAACAGCTGGACGTGAGACTGACAGACAGATCTGAACCTGGCCAGATGTCGCTTTGTCAAGCCACAATCACCTGATCAACTCCATCTGAGGCTATAGACACAACAAGATTATTATTAAAATGATTTCTTTGGTCATTTTCCATTTAAGTAAACATTGTAAATTCACTTTCATTTTATTGAAATTGTCGCATAAATCTTATTTATTTAAAAAAGGGGAGGAAATAAAATCAGATGTGACTGCATGACTGGACAAATAACAAATCACAGTAACATAGAATTGATTTGGGCTATTTTGCCCTTTAATATTTCCCCAAAACCAAATCAATCAATGCTAATCGACATCCAGTTAAGAACTAATGAGTAGAACAAGCAATGTTCAGAAGAATCTTGCTTTTCTTAAATAATGGACAGTGAGATATACAGACTAATGGACCAACATGATCACCATCTGTAAAGCTGCAGAGATAAATCAGTCAGAATAGAACAGGAATCATTAACAAATTTAATTGAATATGATTAATACATTGTGGTTTATGATATGTACTGTCATTAGATCCACATTGATGGGGAAGTTATCATTACTGTGTGTTATATTTATTATATGCACCACATTTTTACTGATATAGAACTTGCTGTGATCAACACACATTTACCTATTACATTTAATTATTTAGCTGACACCTTTTTCCAAAGTGACTTGTAAAAAACAGATACAGTGTGACAAGGACATGTTAGTTCAGCAATAAATACTACTGATAGAATCAAGTGACAAGTCCTCCCTGAAGAGCTGGAGGTCTTCAGGAGGTTTTTAAAGGTAAAGAGGGACGCCCCTGATCTGGTAGGAACTAGTAGGACATTCCACCAACGGTGAACAACAGACGAGAAAAGTTTGGATTGGCCTGAGCGTACAGGTGGCAGAGCTGGGGGTTGTCAATCAAGCAGGAGGGTGCAGAACTGCCGACTACTTTGTGAATGGCACCATTTTTAATTTAACATGAATGGCATTTTTCTGAGATGGCATTCTGAATTATTCACAAGGGCCTGTTCTCCAGCCAACACATCGTTGGAGGGCCTGATCTCTCTATGGGCCTTTGTATCTATATCATATGAAAGTATAACTGGGCCAAAAGAGGCCTTGTCTAAAATGTTATCAGTAGCAAACACCACCTTGGGACTTTCACCCAAATAATTACTTTTCAGCCTACGAAATGTTCCCAACACAGTCAAGTCCACAAAAAGTAAGATGTGAGGTTATATGACAATAAATATATCATTTATTTATAACAAAAGATTAAAACAAATGTTCCTAAAAACAAGTGAGCATAAAAAGAAAAAACAATCCTAAAATGCTGGATTTAACTATATGCAGGTAGCTAAGTAACACACCATGCACTAAAAACCAAATTAATCAAATACAGAAAACAAATAAAACATGCAATGATAAAAAATACTCTAATATTAATGTGAACCCCCGTGTGTACACAGCTAGTGATCCATGTGATTGGAGGAGTTTCCTTAGTACTGGTTTAAAGTTTGAGTGTTCTGGACTACTTCAGCATGAACAAGTGCAGTGCAAGGGACAGTCTGTAAAACACGGTGGGCAAGACATGCATGCATCACCATTTAAAATAAAATGTAGTGGACCACATACCGCCAAAGAATTCAAATCATGAGGAGTAGCACTGGAAACTGAAAGGGGAAAGGTCAAAGGTCAAAGGCTGGTATTTATATTGTACTGTGCGGACTAGGTGGCAGGCTAAAATGCTGACCCATCACAGGACTATGTTATAGGAGATATATTCACATGTGGTTGCTCGTCTCTTTTTTGGTGCCAAAGTTCATTGAGCAAGACCTAGATACTTTTTCCACTCTCCACATTTGACCAATATAAAGTACAAAGTGTTTAAATTCTTTTCTACACTTTGAATGTAGCAAGTAGTAAGTGAAAGTATGAATGAATAGACATGAGTTGACAAACCATGTGAGATTTATTCACTTCACTTTCCAGTCCCATTCATTGTAATTAGACTTACCAATTTTCCAACTAGAGTAGTCCTTCAGCTGCTTCTTCATACAAATTAGAGAAACTCTGCAGTTCAGCTCTCAGCCATTATTCATACTACTTTCACAGTTTATTCATACAAATTAAAGCAGACATGACAGTACAGCGTCAGCATTTTGATAAACCTTAAATATTCCACCTTTCATACATTTTTAAAGCCAACAATTCAGTCTAGCCTCAGCCTTTCATCATCCAGCTTCTCTATTCTTTTTGATTTTTAGAGTTTTACCGTACGTTGTAGTGTGTGTGTCTGTATATGTGACAATAAAACTAATTTCATTTAATTTCAATTGAAAGTGGCCAGTGCACAGTGTACATTCTGTCCTCATATGCATTTGTGATGTTGCTCTAAGTTGTTTGCATGAGCAGTTGTGTGAAAATTGAAAAAAAAAAGACCTCAGGAGACAAGTTTAAAACCACACACACCTGGCCAGTCACTGATGGAGCTTGTTGGATTGTCAGCTATCTGTGCCACAGGAAATGATCTGCTCCCCAGCAAAGTCAGAAAGGTCCTCCGGTTTTGCACCAGTGGAATTCAGATGCTGTTTGATGTTGAGACCAGCACTTAATTTGAAGTATAACATCACCTTTTGGATTAGGAGTCAGTGTGTTCTATTTCAGTGTACCAGTGCCAGAGGAATTTCACTCTTTGGCCCACCAGCATGGTTTATTGATACCGATTATGGATCTCAGGGGACACAGCTCAGTTTTAGACTTTTTTCCCTGTTCTGTCTCTCTTTCAGGAGTACACTGTAGATGTTTTCTTCCGTCAAAGTTGGAAGGATGAGCGATTGAAGTTCCATGGACCAATGAACATTCTTCCTCTCAACAACCTGATGGCGAGTAAGATCTGGACCCCGGACACCTTCTTCCATAATGGCAAGAAATCAGTGGCCCACAACATGACTATGCCCAACAAGCTGCTGAGGATCATGGAGGATGGAACCTTGCTCTATACTATGAGGTACATTATAGTCCTCAAATGTTACATACTAACACTTGATCACAGACAAAGTGACTGTGACTCCCATTTTTACGCAGATGATGCTCAGCTTTACTTCTCCTTTGATCCACTTAATGCAAGACATCAGCTCGGTCTCAAGTTTCAGAAACTAATCATTCCTTTTTGAACGATCAAAACATGTTGCTTCAGTTGGCCCACCCTGCTTTTTAAGGATACTGAGTGAGATCATAATCTTCCAGGAACTGTAGAAATGTTACATGCTTCTGCTTCAACTTGTATAGACTATAGTTGATTGTATTACCTACCAAAGCCAATGTGATGTGTTCAAGTTATATAAATTATTGGAAAATGCTTCACAGATCAATAGCTCTGCTTTTGGTCTCTACCAACTCCTGCAAAATATATTTCCCAGCTAGTTGCTGATTATCTTTGCTGAAAACAGCAGCCTGTGTTTATTAATGAGGCTGTAGTTAGTGATTGTAAATAAGCATTGTAAAATGAACATTAGAAACAGCTGAATGTAATTTACTACAACACCACTTCAGTATAATCTATGTTCAGGCCAAAACCCAGATTATATTCAATGGCACCAATCATCCTGACCAAAGTTTGAAAAGGCCTTTACACAAAAAATAAAGAAACAAAGCCCACAATCTTACCTCCACTTAATAAACAATAATAATAATATAGCTGTTGAACTAAAGCTCTATTGTGGTTTTTAAATAACCTTATATTTACTGATGTGGCAGCCACAATAATAACGCAATAATTTACAGTTGACAAAGTGGCTTGGATAATAAAGGACTTAATAATTAATGAGTACATTTAGTCCTCTCAACTGTATCAAACTCTACTCTATCTGTATTTTATTTGGACCACTGGCCCTGTGATACCAACTAGCTTGAGGTGGCCAAACCACAGCCAGCAGGGCAACCCCAGCTTAGCTTCGGTCACAGTTAGCTAGTTGGGACCTGGCTTGCACTGTGTTAGCCATCTTGACTCCATATTATTCTATTCTACCAATGATTTGTATTTATGGTGTGTGTATCTTTTTTTTTTCCAGGCTAACTGTTCAAGCTGAGTGCCCCATGCACTTGGAAGACTTCCCCATGGACTCTCACTCATGTCCTCTCAAGTTTGGCAGCTGTAAGTTTGAGCAGCTTCACATCATCTAAACTGCACTCTTTAAACTCCAGCCTAAAGCTTGGCCTAATTTAACCTTAAATGATGGTAAATGGACTGTACTTTCTAGCACCTTTCTTCCAACCTCCCCTATACTACATATCTTATTCACACACTGATGGCATTGGCTGCCATGCAAGGTGCTGCTCACCCATTTTAGGAGCTAACCATTCATCCATAACCTAGTCACACACTGATGGCACAGCCTTCAGGAGCTTTTTGGGACACTTCAACATGCAAACTGGAGGAGCCGGGGATTGAACCACAGATCATTTGATTAGTGGAAGATCCGCTCTGCCTCCAAAGCCACAGCCAGGAGACTTTAACCAAATTAGTTTGAGTGTAAGAAAATAAAATCTACAAAAAATATGGTTGTCTTATGATCTAATCCTAAAAGGACTGCAATGTTGAACGTGTCCAAATGTCGCACACATGACTACATTTGTCAAAAACGTTCGATTATTAGGTTACTGGAAATCTAATTATATTTCACTTTTACTTTCGTAATTCTGTAAAACACATCTTCATCATCAGTTTTATTAAAGAAGTAAAAATATAAAGCATAAAATAAAGTACATAGACTGCATGACTCAAAATGCAAGTAGTATCAGTGATGTTATCCATACGTTTGTGAAGAGCCATCGTGAAGCTGTGTGTGGTGGATGTAGCTATGAACCAAGCTGTAAACATGTTTCTGCTGTAAGGCAGGGGAATTGCAATTTTTGGCACTTTGTGTTGGCCTCAATGCCCAATTGATAAAATATCATCATCAAGAATAGGAACTTCACTTTATTGACAAGACTGTCTTTAAATGTTCTACTGAACTGTTTTCTATATACAATTTCTCTAAAAAACAAATCTGTCCAAAGTTGTGTTAAGTAGTGTTGAGTTGCTGAGTTATAATTCATGGGAAACAATATCATATTATAGTCTGGGTTGAAAGTTGAATCTATTATTTAACTCTAAAAGTTGTTTCTGTCCAAATGAATCACACCACAGTATGTTCTTCATACTGTGTGATAAAACTGTGTCATGGGTGTGATTCTCTGTGTGGGAGTAATTAGAGCTCTCTTAATGTCAGGGTCTGCAGGGGAGGTGTACATACGATCTCTGTAATTTGAGCCAAGAGTTTTAATACAGTGCTGTGGTGTGTCACATATGATGGAGATAGATTTGATGGGTTGGTTTGTTGATCAGTGTTCTTGCTCTCTCTACATCAGATGCCTACACTAAGACAGAGGTTACTTACATCTGGACTCGTAATGCCTCCCAGTCAGTGGATGTGGCAGCTGATGGATCCAGACTCAACCAGTATGACTTGGTGGGCCAGACGGTGGGAAAGGAGACCATTAAATCCAGCACTGGTGAGCATTTTAAAACATTGCATTGTTCATCTTTCTGAGTTATTAAAAGACAAAATAACCAAAACTCTGACTTCCATGTTAGCATGTTTGTTTGCACAATTCTATAATATCCACCCAGAGAGGCTGTCTGTGGGTGTCATACAGCACACATTCTAGACAGGATTTAGACAAACACTCATTACCCTCTGCATTTTCAACCAACAGCAGCAATCTAGAGGTGTGTGTCACCTCCAAAACATCATTGAAATATATGCAAAGCATCGCTCAGAGCGCGTCACTCACTTTGAAAACTCAATTTTTAGCCACTCGCTCAGTCAGTAAGGTGTTTCTGAGGACATCTGTTATTCTAGGAGCAGATATCTGGATTTATAGACAGTAGCAAGTAATCAAAATATCTGTATTTACTGGTCAGGATCTCGATCCTGTTTTCATTCTAATTTCAGATCTGCTCTTAGACACCACCCCAGCACGCGACATAGTAGAGGTGGTGAACAGAAGATAGAGACCGCACACCTAAAATAAATATGCACTATGACCGTAAAATCCACAATCTCCACTATAAAATATCCCGCAGTTTAGGAGTTAAGTATACACACCACAACAGTGTGTCACCCATTGCAGTCCCACGACAGGAAGGAGGCAGTGTGTCGACCCGGACACAGCTTTGTACAGAGTCAAGCTGTGGATGTCCAAAAAAAGAAGGGAACTAGATGATTGATAGATCCTAGAAATAACTGACAGAACAATAAAAAACACTGTTAGTTGCAGTGCTGCTAAATTGTGTCTGCTGGATGTTTAAGTAGGTGACTGTTTGCTAACATATACAGCAACAGCTGGAATATGGTGATTTGTTTTTAACTTCTGCTGCCGCTCAGTGACTTCATGCATTTAGTGCACGGCAATTGAATTCAAATAAAATGGCTAATCATATTATGTATTATATTTTATTTACTTATAACTATTTTATTTTACATCATTTTTAATGGAACAAATTGCATGAACTCACGGAAATACTTTGACTGTTTTCCTACGTACAGCAGCAGTACAAGCTCCAAGAGGCCGTGGCTTATCAAAAGGCTGCTCCATGTTGTATCTGGCAAAGTTTCATGACACAAATACACAGAAATCAACAACAACAACAACAACAACAACAACAATAATAATAATAATAATTCTGTTGAGCAATGCAGTTCTTCAGTGACATTTAACACAATGGTTGCCAAAAAACACATATACACATATTGGGAATCATGCTTAAATATCAGCATGATTATAAAAGTAGAGAAGCTGGGGCGGTTATAGCGTAGTGGGTTAAGCGGCCGCCCCATGTGTGGAGGCTACAGTCCCCGCTGCAGCTGGCCCCGGTTTGAATCCCGTATCGGATGGCCATTTACTGTGTGTCTTTCCCCCTCTTTCTGCCCCCTGCTTCCTGTCTATCTTCAGCTGTCCTATCATTAAATGCATAAAAGGCCCAAAAAAAAATCTGATGATGTATTGAATATTTTCCATACTGAAGTATAAAAAGTCTTTCTTTTCTTTGGTAAATGCATCACTTCATGTCTGTCATGTATGTATTTTTTATTGACATTCCCCTTCTCGTCTTCAGGTGAATACACAGTCATGACAGCTCACTTCCATCTGAAGAGGAAGATCGGCTACTTTGTGATCCAGACTTACCTGCCCTGCATCATGACAGTCATCCTCTCCCAGGTCTCCTTCTGGCTCAACCGAGAGTCAGTACCAGCCAGAACTGTCTTTGGTAAGTTTATCAGTTCAACATTAACAAACTCTACTCACATTTTCCAGGGAAAAAGAACATCTGTGTCTGTGTTGCATTTCTCCATCCTTCCATACACTACACACTTCCATACTTTAAGATGTCACATGTTCCCTCCAAACAATAAATTACACTTTTTAGTTTGAGTTTTTTTTTTACAGAAGAGACAATGAAACATAATACAGAAAGTCCAGATTACACTGACAACATTCTGTAACACTCACAGACACTATTCTACAACTCTGGAAAGTTAAGACAGTTTTATCTTTCATTACAACAAATTAAAATGTGCATGTGTGTATGTGTTTGAGTGGTCATTGTGGCATCACGTTGTGTTGCAGCAAAGCAGAGAGTTTCACTTTGAATTAGAGCACTGACATTTTTCACACACAGCTATGGTTGGTCTGCAGGGGCCTTACACTCAGTGGAAATGTGGAAATAAATCAAATGAATGTGAATCTGATTA
Source organism: Larimichthys crocea (assembly GCF_000972845.2). Taxonomy (NCBI): domain Eukaryota; kingdom Metazoa; phylum Chordata; class Actinopteri; family Sciaenidae; genus Larimichthys; species Larimichthys crocea. Next base: position 4,270,576 of record NC_040015.1, on the reverse strand, counting down.
AATTATGTAAGTCACCAGAGTAAATGAAAGGCTGTCAGCCAAGACTGAGACAAGACCAAGACCGAGGCAGGGCGAGACTAATTCAAGGCCAAGACCAGGACCAGACCAGTATGTCCGACACCTCACGACACACTAGATAAAATGTGGAACATGCCAACCTTCGGCACTGCTCAAATTAAAAGATCCACCTTCTCATAAAAACACCTACAGAAAACAAATGGAAATTCCTTGTCATTCACCTCCTGTATTAGATTCAATTAGAATAGATTGTTCTTTATTCATCCCACAACAGGGAAATGTACTTGTTACAGCAGCAGAGTGTAATGTACACTACAGAATTAGTTAATAATACTAATACTAATACTACTACACTACTACTACTACTACTACTACTAATAATAATAATAATTAATATTGTTATTATTATTATTATTAAGTAGTAGTAGTAGTAGTAGTAGTAGTAGTAGTAGTAGTAGTATTAATTAGTTAATTGTTAGAAGTAGAAAGGGCAGAAACACAACAAACAGACAGAAGTATCTTATAACCTACACAATAAAACAAAACAACAAAACAACCTGCAAACAACAGACAATGTGCAGAAAAACAAGTACTGAAGGTAAAAGTGGCATGATATAAATAATATTGTAAGGTAAAGTAACTATGATATAAAAATATTACAAGTTATAGTGACCCATTGTAAGTGTACCATGAGAAATGTCTTGATAAAATAATCAAAAGGCACTGCAGAGGTGAATTCCATGTGTGGGAATGTTCCTTCCCTATCTATGAGCAAACAAATACAAACAGCTGAAATCAGCTTAACCGTCTTTATTTAACACAGTACAATTTATTTGTTCAAGCAGCAGGTTTTCTGTGTAACATCATCCCCTAAACATCATCACTTAGTACTGAATGTATCAACAATTATGCAATATTAAGTACTGAGTAATATAGTAAATGCAAGCATAAAAAATAATGACATCATATATCAAACCAGAACAAAGTGCAGTGCCAAAACTCTTTTAAGTCTATGGGTCGTTGTAAAAGACCACAAAAACATGGACTTAGAGTTTGGTTGCACTTTATAAATATGAGAAATTACAACATTCTGTGACCTAAACATGCATGATGAAGTCTCATTTCAGTATAAGGTATAAGATGCTGGATAACAGATCTGGTAAGAATCATTCATTGATATTTATTCTGTCCTGCTGACATGGTTGCATTAATACTTTCAACATAGAACAAAAGGAAAAAAATGAACAAAAGATGAATAAAGGGACTTTTTGTGTAATGTGCTTTCAAAAAATGTGATCAAAATATTATGAAGGAGGAGCTGACACAGTGCAAGATGGTTTTATTCTTCTTAAGCCTTAAATGCAACGTTTGATTGTGGAACAGACATGTGAACAGAGTTTTTGAGGTTGTCAAGTGGAACCTAACTTATATTACAAAAAGATTTCCATATTTCTCAAAGTCAGAATTCTTTATCCTGTTAAGAGCTGAATTCAAGAGTAAATTAAAATGAAAAAGATGGACACAGAGACTACTCTTTCCATTGTTTCTTGTATTACATTTGGTAGAAAAGAGAACCGTGGTGTCTTTTATTGGGATAAATCTGAAATGCACATAAAGCCAAACATCCCTGCCAAGATTCCCAAACAGTCTTCCTCTCCTCCACTGAACCTGCAGGGTTTCTCTGCCCATGTTTGCAGTCCTGACTATGAACGGGGTGTTCATGCTGACATGCAACATTTTATCAGGCCATTGCAGGCTGGCCACCAGATGAGGGTCATGCTGCAGGGAGGTCTCGCCCTGCCTAAATATCTGCCAGTGGACCCATACTGGCACTCTGATTTCCCATTTGGTGAAATGTCAGGGACCTGTCTGGGTGTAATGCTCTCCATGGAGAATAATGCACATTAAAAAAATCCAGTCATTATCTATGGTGACAAACAGAGCTGAAAGGAAAGGTGTTAAAAGGCTTTCTGTGACTTCATAAAGGAGAGAGCAGAGACTTGATTCAAAGCGACCTATGTATTTTATGGGTAAAATGATTAGTATGAAGCTTGCATACTTACACACAGACATGATGAGTGATGCCTCTCAGGCTGGCTCACTGGCACAAAAATAACAATCAACTTTACTCGTCACATGTAATCATAAGACACACTCAGTGGGGTAGGTCTGGACATTCAGGGGAGGGCTCAGCACCACAGACCAGTGCAGAAACTATAATCATAACGCCAGCATGCTTTTAGAATGTGAACATTTTTATACAGCCTTCATGATGAAGTCACACCTGATTGGAATTCAGATTAAAAATGGATGACCTCTGTAAATATCATAACCAAAAGGTCAACAGTCGAAGGGTCAATAGTAATTTACGTATTTGCTCCAAATGCAGGCAAGTGCAAAAAAAAAACCAAAAAAAAATATTCTAAGGATGAAATATGAAAAGGGAAGAGGTGTGTGTGAAGGTAAAAGTGGCATGATATAAATAATATTGTAAGGTAAAGTAACCATGATATAAATAATATTGTAAGGTAAAGTAACAATGATATAAAAATATTGCAATGTAAAGTAAGTGTTTGTGGTTTTGCGCATCTATGTGTGCGCACACATGATGAATATGGAAAATAAAAATTCTGTTCACAAACATATTTCTGACTGCACTAGAACCAAAGTGTCCAAAGTACGGCCAAGGGGCCAATCGCGGCCCGCAGTCAGATTTCATGCGGCCCAAAGCTTCATTTTTAGAATATATTATTTATGGCCCACTGGGATTGTCAGATACTGTATGGCTGGAAGATTTTGCTTTTTCGGTTGACATAACGAAGCATTTATACCTTTAAGGACATAACTGCTGGTATTATATATGTGTACCTTCTGAATGATTTTGTTAAAGTGAAGAGTGAAATGTTTTAAATTTCAGTGTTAACAGACTTTGCATTACTCATAATAAGCCATGTTTAAATGAGATTTGTATCAACTTCATGCAAGTTTACCATGTTCCATACAATTTATTCTTTGTTATCTGACTTGAGATGTGAAAGGAAGGATGAACTGATTTTTAGATGTGTTCATGCCTGATTGGATTAGATTTGGTGACGTTGCCATTTAAAAAAAATAAAAATAATTATGACAACGAAAACAAAATTGTTACAGAACATTTGTATGTAACTTTTATTGGTATTTTTCATTTTTAAATGTTTGTATTGTCCCCCAGGCGTCTTCACATTGTAAAATATGGAGTTTGGAGACCCCTGCACTAGAATATAGTAGAAATCCACTTTTTTCATCAAAAACATATTTTGATACTCACTTTACAAAGCTTTTTGTATTCATAATTTTGCAAATACTTTTTAAATAAATAGTTGTGCATTTTTATCACCAACTACTATTATCATTTAAAACAAGAAGTATGTTTTTGTTTTTTTAATAGCATGATAAATATATTTGTGTGCATTAAAAATATTTACGTGGAGAGTGATTTAGATAGAAATCTTGAAATACATTTGTGAATACTTCAGCATGCTGTCATTAATACTGAGACTGATGAGATTCCATAAAAGCAACCAACATCAAAAGGAAAGCACATTATCCTCTTATAGTGGATGGTGCTGTGTTTACTGTGTGATAGGGAGCTTTTAAATATGACCTGAAGCACAGATAGTATGTATGTGCGTGTGTGTGAGTGTTTATTTACTGCAGACAGTTACACTGTAGTCTATAGAGGTCCCCTCTTTGATAGATAGACATTGCTAACGGCTGCACATATTAAGTAATATTATGATAAAATACCTTAAAACTAAATTTCTATTTTATTTTTGTATTTTTAAAATGACCAGAAACAATGAAAATACAAAGTCCACTGTTGGCAAGATTCACATGCATGTCTGTGTGTGTGTGTGTGTGTGTGTGTGTGTGTGTGCTTGGCACCCTGGGAGCAGTTAGGGGTTTGGTACTTTGCTCAAGGGCACCTCAGCAGTGCCCAGGAAGTGAACTGGCACCTCTCCAGCTACTAGTCGAAGAGTTCCTGCAGAACAAGGCATGGTGACATTGCAATAAAAAAATTGGATACAGTGTCTTTAATTACCCCTGCTCTGCTTGGTACAGAGGCTAAAGAACAAAATGCAGGTTATACAAAGCAACATGTTCATTAAATCCACGATGAACCTCCCAAAGCACATGTAGGTGGTAATGAGTACAAGAAGGTGGGCCTGTAACAGCTGAAACTCAACCATATGCTTAACATCTGGGGTTACAAATAGCCATGGTGCATACATAGCATGGTCACTACACCAAGGGCAGTGTGCGCTCATGCAAGGTAAAGCGAATAAACAGTAAAGCCTGGAGGTCATTCTTTTATACATAGACCACTATGGAATAGACTTCTGTTACAAACAGAATGGTCAAAATCTAGAGGAGTCATTAAAGGTCAGGGCTCTACCTCTATTTTAGTGCTTTATTAATGTTTTTGGATAGATAGATTTTAACATAAAGGAAGTTACTCGGGCAGGATTTTAACGTTTGCATTTCAGTATTATTTTATTTGAGGGATAACAGCTTTGTTTATTGTTTTAGGGATTATGTATATGTTATGTGTCTGTTTTCTGTTATGGAAATGTGTATTACACTGTACATTATCCCTTGGGTTAGTTTGTCTTCTGGCTACTCCTGCAGTGACATGTCAGCACAAATATTAAAATATAACCCAATAATAACCCAGAATATTACCCCATTTCATGCTAATTGGATGCCACAGAGAAGTATGGTTTGCGTGCACTCTGTGTGTCCTATTGTGTCAATATTGAAGGCAAAATGTTGGGATGGAATTTGGCTATTAGCATATTCCCTGAATATTCTGTTGAACTAGTACATAGGATCGGAAGTGAAGAGGACATCAATAGGCAAATAACATGTCTTTAATTTATATGTTATCAGCTCATGAGTTTGTTTTTGTTTTTTTCCATTTGATATGTGAGGACCCCAAATCCTGACCAAGACCAAGACCTGTGGGTCTAGAAATATTGAATCAGGATGAGGAGACAATTTGCGCAATTGAATATTTATTGGTGTGGAGAGATTGTATTCAAATGCTTTTGGTCCACTCCTGACCTCTTGTCTGGAGGTTATGGATTGGGGGCTGCTGAAGATGGGTATAAAAACAAACTGCATGAACAAAATGTGTAAAAATGTTGATGCAGATTGGTATGTTATTAAAAAGACACACCTGACAGCCAATCAATCACAGACTACAGAGAGAAAGACTGCGAATGTGACGAGATGTATTGGTAGACATTGTTGGTACAACTGTTGTCACAGAAGACATTATAAAACTGTTTTCTCAGGCTGAATAGAACTCCTTATGCCAAGTAAACAGACTTGATATGCATGTTCAGTTTCTATTTCACTTTGTTCTGTTTTATGTGAAATTTTCATCCCATGCCTGCAGCAAAACATGAACATGTGTTTTTTGACAGCTCTGCATATTTGCACCTACATCTTGTAATTTACCACTCTCTGTCCCAATCTCCTCTTTCAGCATGCCTGCTGTTCTGGAGTCAGGCTGTAAATAACACTTGGAATATGGAACATATGTTCCAACAAGCAATCATTCAATGGCCAGGCTGCCATTAAGGCTTGTAAAGGATTTGAAAAAGCTTGCCTTAGGAAGTCAGGATCACAGATTTAATATCAGTATTTGAAACGGTTATTGCAATTTCTTTGTCTCCTGTTTGTCTGTCCTCTCATACTGAATAGCATGTTTTTTTGTATTTTTTTGTCCTCTTTTTCTAGGTGTAACTACAGTCCTCACAATGACAACCCTGAGTATTAGTGCACGTAATTCACTACCCAAGGTGGCCTATGCTACTGCCATGGACTGGTTCATTGCTGTCTGCTACGCCTTCGTCTTCTCTGCACTCATTGAATTTGCTACTGTCAACTACTTCACCAAGCGAGGCTGGGCCTGGGATGGAAAGAGCGTTGTTAATGACAAGGTAGGGCTATAACACACCTCGAGGGTCCAATCCTCTTCAGGATCAATCATATATGGGGTGACTGTGTCTGGGGTTGTTCTACAATATGAACTAACAGAGAACATTCCTTATAGGTTAAATATACTAGGCTATATCAGAGCCCTACTACTCACCAAAAGTTAGGGATATTTAACTTGACTGGGTGCAGAAAATGTAAAAGTTTCATGCTACAGTGATATTATATCATGAAAGTAGAGCATTTAAGTAGAATTACAACAGTGGTGCGTATAGCACAACAAAAAAATGTTAATGTCTCTGTAATCTGTCATGTATCCTTGACCATCGATTACAGCTCATCTAGAGGTCTCATGCTGTCCACAAGTTGACTTACTGGGGACTCACACAGGGGACATAAGTGCCGTGGAATGGCTGTGCCGCAGTTTAGCTCCGTCCTCTGCCTGGCGTCAATCCCCAGCAGGCGCGTGACTGCAGCGTAACGGCAGCGTAGCAAGACAAGAATCCTGACTGCACACAAGACCACCCGATAAACTGTGTGTAAAGATACAACAACAACAAACAGCTGACTTTGCTTCTCCGACATGGAGGAGATTATAAAAAGCATCTGTTGTGTAATAAATGATTGTGTGTTGTTCCACTTCAACAATTAGTCTCTCATCATTCATATTGAGACCCTTTGATCGATTGACTGCTGACCTGGTGCCACCGGTCATGACGTAATGTTGATGTGAAGTTGTCATAGGCTACATGAACTGCATATTGTGTTTTATTTTGAAAGGGGGCGGAAGTTTATTATGTTGATTCTGTGTCGGATTTCCTGTCTGGTGCAATCTGCTCTGTTTATATTTACGCGGTTTAGCAGCGGCTCGTGACAAAAATAGAAGTGCTATGGAATAATAGCGCAGCAGTGCGGAGAGTCGCTGCTGGGACGCTGCTGAGACGTTCCACAGCGCGCCTGGTGGGAATGGTTTGATTGATTAGAGTGGCTGACTGCAGTGCAGCCGTTCCGCGGCACTTATGTCCCTGGAGTGAATAAGGCTTTATTCCAACCTGCCACACTGACACTCAGAGGTCACTTCCCTCTAAGTACTTATCTTGTTTGAAGACTCACACTGGCCAGGTACTGTTGATGGATTGTTAGGTGTCGTCTTCGTGTCATGATGTCAAAATGTGAACAGCATGATGAAAAAAAAAAAAATAATAATACAAATTGAATTGAACCACAACATTTAGTGGTTGATTCATGGATCAGACACTAGAGAACGGCATGTTCTGCAATATGTACTAAAACATTGAACAGTTGGACAGTGCCTTCAAAAGTTTAGAGAAGATCAAATTAAGTTCACCTGTAAAGGTCAGAGTGTATTTTAGGTACATTCTGAAATTTTATCCGAAAGCCAAATGTCCCTGACTTTTTGTGAGTAGTGTATAACATGAATATCTGCTGGAAATGTTGAGGTGCATGCAGCTGTTATGAATGAATGTAGCACTGTAGCTGAACATTAATCATGAAAAACAGACAAGTAAAAGGACTGGGATTATTGAGTGAATAAAAACTATTTCTGAAAGAGAAGAGAAAGTGAGGGCAGCAGAGAGGTTAGCATGACCTGAAGTTGCACAACATAATAGTAGTAATAATAACAATAATAATGACACTACACAGGAAGTCTGTAAAGGTTCTTAAACCTTGAGGTCACCATTCTTTGAGAAGTGGTAAATCTGGGGCAGCTAGATGTGTTTGTAGATCTACAGCCAAGTCCAGTTGCCCTAGATTTAGCTCGTCTCAAAGATCTACACAGGACGTGTTTCAGCTATACAGTAGTTTTGAGTCTCACTCGCATCTGATTAAGCAGATACACCTCAATTTTAATCAGTGCACATGACCAGTCCATGTGAGATTTAGATAGATTAAATAGATTTATTTTTACTTGTAAAATACAGCTGTTATGAATAACATTATTTAACAGCTACCTTACACTGCATTATAGTAATTGCTTTTCTGGAGTCATAATTATTGTTATTACAACATGAAGAAAGGTAAATTTCAGTCTCATTTGAGTTGTCATTAACACGCAGTTTGGAGGAGTGAAGATAGACAAAGAGGGAAACAAGGCAAAAACACTACATAGCCGTGACAATCAAAGGTCCAGTGTGTCAGATTTAGAAAAAATTTGAAAATTTGAGCAAAACTGTCCTCTCAAAACTTGCACCACATCATGAATTTAACATGGGAAATTAGTGTTATTTACTTGAAAAGGTCTCATACTAACTCTGAGCCATGTTTCATGCAGAAAAAGGAAGCGTCCATCATGAAGAAGAACAATGCCTATGCTGTAGCTGTGGCTAACTACGCCCCCAACATCACAAAGGACTCCACGTTGCCCACCATCTCAAAGTGCGCCCTGAGCGATCCCAACAAGACCACAGCAGAGAAGAAGCCCGAGCAGAACAAGAAAACCTTTAACAGCGTCAGTAAGATCGACCGCATCTCCCGCATTATGTTCCCTGTGCTGTTCGGGAGCTTCAACCTGGTCTACTGGGCTACCTACCTGAACAGAGAGCCAGTCATTAAAGACATGGATCCTTCTAATTGAACTGTAAGGACTCGCTCTGAACCCATTCAGGAATTAATACATCTGTTGGTTTTAATTTTGTCAGTCAGAAACTGTTTACATGCATAGAGAATTCCTTTCTCTTCCCTTACTGAGGACAGTTTTGGATTGAAGCAGGTAAACATAACAAGGTTAGAATAGACTTGAGAGTTTATATTACAAGAGTAAGCACCTTTCCCAGGTTATAGTTAAACAGGATACTTTCAGTTTCATCAGTGTCAGTCACAAATCTACAAACACATTGCATAAAAAAAGAAGATATTTCCTCTTAATTATGACTTCTAAATATTCCATGGTAGCATCTGTTGTATTATAAAACTATTATATACTATAAAACTGCACTAATTAATCATTTTATATTAGCAATGGATTAAATGAATATCTTAAAGGTGAAAGATGATAAACGTACAGAAATGAATCACAGTTTGCCTCAGTGTCTCAGAGTTTTTTAGTCTTTTGGTTTAGCTTCAGTCCGCACAGATATATAGAATAGAATAAAAGTAAGAAGTTAAAGAGTCAGATATTCTATTCAGGAAATGGAGAAAGCTTGCAGGAGGGAAATTAAAAATGTAATTTTCATCACCACGGTCCATGAAACAGTCCATAATCAACAGCAGTAACAGCAATAACATTCTTTTCTCATAAATTTGTGAAAATTGTGCCATGATTGGGAAATGAATAATGCTGGTGGTTAATGGAAGTCATAATTACAAGAAAATGTCTGTGAATTTTATTTTACCATGCCAAATGTTTATGAATCTGTTTCTCTGCTAATATTTGCTTGCACTAAAATGAGTTTTATGGTCTCTTGACAGTTTTATCATTAATAAACATCTATATTGATTAGGCAGTAGGGAGCTGGGAAGCAGTGAGTCAGCACTCAGTTGAAAATACAGCATGGCTGAGTAGGGTTGGGTCAGTTTCTGTTTTTATTATTACAAGCCATTCTGGCAAATTAAAAAGAGACAAGAAACAGCTCTCAGTGATGTTGACCATTTAGCCGCAATACTCTCAGCTCTGTTTGCAGCACATGTAGCATTAGCAGAGTAGCATCACGGTTTTATTGGGAAAAATTTGCATAAACATATTGATTTAAATATATGTATAATCATCACATTCATTAAGGTCCACTAGTGGTATTTGGTTAAATATTAAACTTAAAAATGTTTATATTGACCGAAGCATACTGTTGGGTGTCGTCATCTGAACATTAACATCAATGAAACCCTCCCAACTGTTATCTGATTAATCTCTGGGCAAAAACTGAGTTTTCAGGAAGTAGTCTGGGTCTGTTGGACTAGCAGTTTGTCACATTTAACATCTATACCATATCAGTATATTTGCTGGGAATTTATTCCACATTACAGATTGACCACTATAACATCCAGGGCTACATGGTGCTTTGCCGCTCACTGGACTCGGTTTTGCCGCTCTGTAGCTTTTGTACAGCTTTTTAGACTTTTTTCCACTGTGGACTGTGTCACACTGTGGATGATGATACATGTCTTTATGCATTTTTGTGTTTATTTAAATAAATGTTTTGTTTTATTGTAATGTTTTTATAAGCAATGTAGCAGGAAAAAAAAGACTTAATATTTAACATCATTCAAAAAGCATATTGTGTTGATAATACTCCATTAAATATTATGTAGTCTTTGTCTGAAATTACGTTTTTTGAAATTATGTCTGTTTTTCTGCCAAAAATATTTGTTATATATGTTTCTCATATAAATATACAGTATGTACATGTGCAATGTTACACAGTTTTTTCACTTTTAGACTAGACTTTTTAGAGCATTATTCTAGATACAATATTTTTTTCCTTCTTGCACACTTTGACCTTGTTTGTGTTTCTTTAAATGTTTAGGCAGAGAAACGGCTTCTGATTCATATGACCACAAATACAAACTTGTGATATTCACTGAAAATGAATCTCAGTGTCTTCCTGTTTTTACCTGGGCAAAACCTTCACAGCCTACATGTGTGAAAACCAAGCGGAAATGAAGCCAATGTCTAAGTGCCAAAAATTGTAAATCTTTGCCCCTTGAGGCAGGCTACAGAAGTGAGTCAGTCCCCATGTTAAAATGTCCAACTCCACAGCAGAAATAAACATGTTTACAGCCTGGTACAAAAAACTGTTTTGGGGGTGTCGAGTAGCTCAGTCGCTCTGCAAACATGTCCGGCGACTTCTGCACTTTATGTGTAACACATTGGTTTCTATACGTCCCACTTACCGGTGTGAGTTTTACTGTTTATAGAAACAAATGTGCTACACGTAAAGTGCATTGGTGCTAGTAGCAAATCTCTACTGGCTACTGTTAGCTAGTTTAGTTAAGTTAGCCTTGACAAGAATCCAATGCTACATGATTTGGAAAACATGCTTACTGAGGTGGCCTGTGGTGGCCAAGATTTATATTTAACATTTATATTTAACATTTAGATTTAGCATTTATATTTAACATTTAGATTTAACATTTAAATTTAGCATTTAGATTTACATTTAGGTGTAACATTTAATATTTGGATTTAACTATTTAAAATAGTTAACAAAAGTTGACAAATATTGTTGTAAATGTGCAAAAAAGGGACTCTCAAAAATGCACACTGTTTTTTTCAGCATGAGCCCCTTCACAAATGCACCCCATAGGCAAGAGAATACCAGTAATGGTAGATGGCATTAGGATTTCCTAAAAGTCAGAATTGTCAGTAAGCATTTTAAGAATTTTGACTACAAAGTCAGAATTCTGAGCCAGACGTGTGTGAACACCAGAGCAGAGCCACTCACACTATCCACTGGGAAGAGGTCAAAGGTCAGGAGTGCCCAGGAGTCAGTGGACGACCAGAGAAAGATCAAGGAGGACATTCACATCCAAAACAGAGGTTTTTAGATCTCCCTAACATATGGTTGAGAATCCATTCATTTTACAACACGTCCTCTGATATTTCCTCCCATTTTTCACAGAGAAGTTACATAACTCCTCCCCACACCATTCTTTGAATTTCTACTTTATTCCTCTCAGAAAATTCAATATAACTGAGGATCAGCATATTTGGACACAAAACAGATAATGTGCACAAGGAAAATTACCAAGAATATATTTACACAAAACAGTGATTTCTAACATGAAATATCTTTGACTGCTTCTATAGGATCATTAGGTGTTTTAGGTTAGAAGGTCACTAAAGTGAGGCATTACAGACCCAGATATTCTTTCTTTGTGATACTTGTTTCTGTTGTGTCAGGATCTGCTTTATTGGGATAATCTTGCAGAAATCACAGAACTCTAGTTCAGATCTAATGAAGTTCTGATCAGGTCAGTGCAATCTACTGCCCTCACCAGTTTGTCTAGTGTTACCTGCTGCTCACTGTGCACTTATTTAACTACATCCCTTACTTAGGGTTAGAGTAATCATAATCCATGTATTTAGCTTCTAAATGTTTTCATTCACGGATGATATGAAGGACTCTTTTTTAAGAATGGATAGACGGAAAGAAAGAAAGAAAGAAAGAAAGAAAGAAAGAAAGAAAGAAAGAAAGATGTTTATATCTGTGACCCACAGTACACCCATCCACATATGTAAATGTTCTGATGATATCCCTTTTGTTTTTCTTTACCCTTTCTATGACTCCAAGGCCTCGAAGAAAATATATGAAACATGAAAAACCTCGACGTGCTGATGTAAATAACACCACTGAATTGCAGTAATTGTTGAAATGTTTATCCATGAGGCTACACCACATATTTATATATTTTATCTGGGGTCTAAGATTGCTGTTAACTGAGATACTCAACACTAAATGATATTTGTTATTTTATTAGATATATGTCTGCTTATACTGCCATTGTTTTTATAGTAACACATTATCTGATTTTACTATAGTGTATAGGACTAAAGCCCCAAGCATCCCAGTGAGATTTCCTTACATAGCTGAACTGTCAGAGCTTCTTACTAGTCTTCTAGTCACAAGGAGTCAGCACAAATATTCAACACATTAAGATCTCTGCTGAATCACCCTTAAGAAAGGACCAAGACTGGAATGCCCTCTTCACCCAACAGCTGTGGGGAACAAGCAAGGACAAGAAATAATTTCAATTTGCAATATACTGCACTATGTAGCCTGAGAGGTAAAACCCAGGGTGAGTAAGAACACAAAGAACTTACAACTTGTAGAGTTTCTTGTTGTGTAAGGCAAGGCAAGGCATTTTAATTTATATAGTGCATTTCATACCAAGAGGTAACTCAATGTGCTTTACATAAAGACAAAGCATTTAAAAAGAACAGCATAAAACAGCATAAAAAACCAAACATTTAAAACACAGTTAAAAGCAAGAGCAAAGAAAAAGAAAAAAAAATTACAAGAAAAAACAGTTGAGAGTGCAAATCCAAGATTACGATTTAAAATGATTTAAAAGAGCTCAGCCATAAGCACATGAAAAGAGAAATGTTTTAACCTGGATTTAAAAGTGCTTGCAGTTGGGACTGATTTCAGTCCTGCTGGTAGTTTGTTCCAGTTGTGTGCAGCATAACTGCTAAATGCTGCTTCACCGTGTCTGGTTTGAACTCTGTGCTCCACTATCTGACCTGAGTCAGTAGAGCTCTACTGGGTTTATGCTCTGCTAACATGTCATTCATGTATTCTGGACCTAAACAAGTCAGTGATTTGTAAACCAGTATCATAACTTTAAAATCTATTCTGTGGCTAACTGGGAGCCAATGTAAAGATTGAGAACTGAGGTGATGTGCTCTGATCTCTTTGTTCTAGTTAAAACTTGAGCTGCAGCTGTTTGATACTTTTTTGGGGGAGTCCAGTCAGAAAACGGTTACAGTAGTCTTGTCTGGGGATGAAGGCATGAATCAGCTAGCCAAGGTTTTGGACTTGGTCTTTAGTTTCTAGAGACAGTAACTCAAGGTGTTTACTGACAGCAACTCTCTTCTCTTTATTGCCAAAAACAATGACCTCAGTTTTTTTCTTGATTTCATTGAAGAAAATTTTGGTTCATTCAATTTTTGACTTGCTCTAAACAGTGACACAATGCACTGCAGCCATCTGGAGACAGTGCGAGATATATTTTTGTGTGTCATCTGCATAACTATGATAGTTGATATTAGAATTCTGCAGAATTTGTCCCAAAGGCAGCATATATAGGCTGAACAGAAGGGGTCCAAGAACTGACCCCTGAGGAACCCCATGTCATAGCCACTTTATCCGATTGATTATTTCCAATGGTCACAAAATAACTCCGCTCATCCATGTAGGACCTTTGTTTGTAGAGGTCATGGTGAATTTGAAGTTTAGTTTTTCTCCATTTACGCTCTGCTTTCCTGCTTTCTGTTTTCAAAGCCTTTACCATCATAGTGTTCCTCCATGGTGTTCTCTGTTTGCTCAAGGTCATTTTAGTTTCAATAGGTGCAACAGCATCCATGACATTTGAGATTTTCAAGTTAAAAACATCCAATAGTTCATGAGCTGTCTCTGCACTCACGGTTGGTAACATAGCTATAGCTTACATAATCTTAGCACTGGAATTCTCATTTATGTACCTTTTCCTAACAGACACAGAGCTTAACTGAATGTTTGGAGTTATTTGTAAGTCAAAGAACGCACAGAAATGATCAGAAAGAGCCAAGACCTTAACAACAACAGAAGAAATGTCAACACCTTTAGAGATCCAGAACCAGATCCAGAGTGTGGCCTTAAGTGTGTGTGGGCCCTTTCACATGTTGGAAGACGCCAAAAGTGTCAAGTACAGAGCAAAGTTTTTGGCATTTGTGTCCATGTTATTGTTTATGTGAATGTTAAAAACCGCAGTTATCATAAAAAAGTTTTAGTCAGTGCAGATAACTGACATCAGTTAAAAAGTCTAGATTATAGGTCATAATCATGTCATTTACTAACAACAAGATTTGTTGGCTAGTGATCTGATATTAACTAGGGGTAACCTTGTGGGGATAACAGGAGACACTGGTGAATTTTGGGGCTGACAAGCTATACTCAATAGATTGCCCATCTAGGCAAAGCTTACGCCACAGACTTTCTATCCCTCATCAACTCATTTGACATGCAACTAGTCAGTACTCCCCCAACTCACAAAAACGGCAATCAACTGGATCTCACCCTTACCAAAAACTGCAAAACTGATGACGTAATGGTAACACCATTACATACCTTGGACCACTTCTTCATCCACTTCATGGTTTCCCTCCCAGAACTACCTACCACCCCTCAACCCATGACCATCTCTCGACGCAATCTCCGCAACTTGTCTGCCGCCCATTTCGCCTCAGTCGTCGCTGCTGCCCTTCCCCCTCCCAACAGTTTCTCTCCACTAGATGTTGATGCAGCCACAGAATCTCTCAGTTCCACACTAACTGCATGCCTAGATACCCTGTGTCCTCTTTCCAGCAAACCTGCACGCTCCACTCAGCCCCGCCCATGGCTGACTGATGCCATCCGCTCGTCACGTACAGCACTCAGAGCTGCGGAACGGAAATGGCACAAATCCAACAACCCCACTGACCTAGAAGCCTTCCAATCTCTCCTAGCGTCATTCTCTTCATCTGTCACGATTGCTAAAATGGAGTATTACAACCAGTCCTGGCCACATTTGCGCCCTGGGCGAACCGCCCCCCGAGGCGAACATTTTCTCGTGCGCCCTCACGGCCGCCCGTGCGCCCCTGGATGCGCCGTGCGCCCCGGGATGCGTGCGCCCCCATCGGTCTGTCCGACGCCCCCCTCTGCCTTGTCAACACCCCGCTCCCGGGACGCCCGCTCCGCTAACTTAATGAGTGGTATCAAAAATTACAGAGGTTTTTTGCTTTTTCGGGCGTTCGTGCGCCCCCCACGGAGAATGCGCCCTGGGCGGCCGCCCACATTGCCCATAGCTAGGACCGGCCCTGATTACAACAAGAAAATCAGAAGCACAACTGACTCACGGAAACTCTTCTCCGCCTTCAAATCGCTACTCAATCCCCCCCCCCCCCCACCTGCCACCAACCTCACTGCTGACAGCTTTGCCTTCTTCTTCACAGACAAGGTGGCGATAATCAGCAAACAATTTTGTGATCCCCCCGGTCACAACCTGCTACTCCCCCGAGACAACAGCGCAACTCTCTCCTCGTTCACCCCTCTCTCGGAAGACGAGGTATCCAAACTGATCATAAACAACCGACCCACCACCTGCCCACTGGACCCCATCCCCTCTAAACTCCTACAAGATATCGCTCCTACAGTAGTCCCACCGATCACATCCGTGATTAATGCCTCACTGTCCTCAGGCGTATTTCCAGCGGCCTTCAAACAAGCCAGAGTTACGCCATTACTAAAAAAGACTACGCTTAACCCCGCCTCGGTTGAAAATTATCGGCCGGTGTCACTGCTCCCCTTCCTCTCGAAAACCATTGAGAGGGCGGTCTCTAAACAAATCACTGACTTCCTCACCCATCACCACCTACTTGACCCAAAGCAATCGGGTTTCAGAAGTGGCCACTCCACCGAAACAGCCTTACTATCTGTCTCAGAAGCCTTAAAAACAGCCAGAGTACGAGGGCAATCATCTGTACTCATCCTTCTCGACTTATCGGCTGCCTTCGATACAGTCAATCACGACATACTCCTAACCACACTCGCTAACATGGGCATTACAGGCTCTGCCCACTCCTGGCTCGAGTCCTACCTCGCTGGACGCTCCTTTAATGTGTCTTGGCAAGGTCGTCTGTCATCGACTCATACCCTCTCCACGGGGGTGCCGCAGGGGTCGGTGCTGGGTCCCCTTCTGTTTGCCATCTACACCACCTCGCTGTCCCATGTTATCCGCTCACACGGCTTCTCCTACCACTGCTATGCCGATGACACACAGCTATACCTGTCGTTCCAGCCGGACGACACCACGGTCTCCGCACGCATCTCCGCCTGTCTCTCTGATCTGTCAACTTGGATGAAAGACCACCATCTCCAGCTTAATCTGTCAAAAACCGAACTCCTGGTCATCCCTGCCCATGAGTCAATCTGCCATGACTTCAACCTGAAAATTGGTACTGTCACCATTACCCCTAACCATGCTGCTAAAAACCTGGGCGTGGTACTAGATGATCGTCTTTCTCTCTCTGAGCACATTTCCTCCGTAGCGAGGTCATGTCGCTATGCATTGTACAATATTAGAAAAATCAGACCGTACCTGACCCAATATGCCGCTCAGCTCCTGATTCAGGCTACAGTCAGCTCCCGCCTCGATTACTGCAACTCGCTCTTGGCTGGCCTACCTGCTTGCGCGATCAAACCTTTGCAAATGGTCCAGAATGCCGCAGCGCGACTGGTTTTCAATCAACCTAAAAGGACACATGTCACCCCCACTCTTCAGCGACCTGCACTGGCTGCCTGTAGCTGCCAGAACTAAACACAAAGCTCTGACGCTAGCCTACAAAACCATCTCAGGATCTGCCCCTGCCTATCTCAGCGTCTTACTAAATGCTCACACGTCCTGACCAGGGCGTTACGCTCCGCTCATACAAACCGTCTAGTTGTACCCTCGCCTCTCGCAAAGCGAGGTCACTCTAAACTCTTCTCTGTGGTTGTCCCCAAATGGTGGAATGACCTACCAACGGCTACAAGAACAGCAACATCCCTTTCTACCTTTAAAAAACTTGTAAAAACCTTTCTGTTTCGAGAATGCTTCCCTGCCTAACAAAACTAACAAAACTAACAACTACTCTGTGCTCCTTTACACCTTTGTCAGCTTATGTCCTCCTCGGTAAGTCGCTTTGGATAAAAGCATCTGCTGAATGCAATGTAATGTAATGTAATGTAATGTAATTGAACCCTTTTTATTTCTCAGCAGTTTAACCACTTTTCTGTTACCTGTCATCACAGGGATTGAGAAGACTGCCTGAACTCCATAGGGCCCTAACTGTTCCTGAGGAAGAACATTGTTGATTATTGAGTGTTGCAGCCTGGACCCAGCACATATCAGTCAGACTCACAGATATGTTGATTCAGAGGAGTAGAGGGGGGGCTCTGTGACTTTTGGTTGAGGGTTGTTTCTGAGGTGGTGGAGTGGGAGGGGCTGGACGATGGGGAAGGTTAATGGGTGTCCTGTTAGGGCTGGGGGAGACTCCACTTATTGTGCTGGATCCGCTGTCATCCGTGGTCAGTCCTTATCTCAGCACCCTTGCCAGAGTGCCGTCTTATCTGTTGTTTTGGCTTGTCTTGCCTCTTGTCCTTGACAGGAGCTGCTGGTGTCTGACACAGAGAATAAAAAATGTTGGAGCTTAGCAGCTGTACTCCTGACTTGTTAAGGCAAAATTCATCTGCCTTAAAGAGGTGCCTGTATTCCCAAAAGATGTTGAAATTGTCAATATAGTTTATTGATTGAGTAGCACACGTTTCTTTGAGCCATCTGTTTAGCATCATCAGCCTGCTGAATCTCTCATCTCCTCACCGAACTGTTGGTAGGGGTCCACTGTGTACACAGTCAAGTGACCTGAGGTGTTTTTTGTATCTTGTAGCTTGATTTGATTGTTAATGATTTAACACAATGAGCAATACTGTAGGACAGGGGTCGGCAATTAGCGGCCCGCTGGCCAAAACTGGCCCGCCATCAATTATATCTGGCCCGCTAGATGACGTTGATTTATTTTAAAATATATATATATTTTTAAATATATCTTTTAAACCTCATGTTTCCTGTCAAAATACAACAATTCCACAGATTTCACAACATTTATTGAAAAGTAGCTGATAAGTAACGTGACAGCAGCCAGAACATCCTCGCAGCCTCTTTACTTGACGCACAGGTCGGAACACTAATTGGCACGTGCGTGCGTGCGTGCGCTGTAACCTGTGCAAAATCAAAGTGTCCTGTGTCCCTCTTGTAACGGACAACGTGAACAAATGTGTTTCATTAAATGAAAAAAACAAAACCAAACAAGGTCGGCTCAAATATCAAATATGAATGTGAATGCACATCAGCGGCAGATCTGCGCTGCTGTATACATTAGTTACGGCAGGTTGCTAGGGCAGGTTGCCTGTTTCATGACAGACGCAGTGGGCGTAATAACAGCACATAGAAGCAAATTAATCTTTTAAATTAAATTAAATGCATTTCTAAAGTTAAATAACGTTTATTTTTAATATAATAGAAAGGCATGGTCATGGCCCGCGATGGAATTGTCAGAAAAAAAAATTGGCCCGGGTCCAAACTTATTTGCAGACCCCTGCTGTAGGACCTCAGCCCAAATCTGCAAAAGTAAAGCTTATTTACTTTTACTTAAAAAAAAGTCTATCTCTGCAGGGTTCTTTTCATGATATTGTCAATAGTAACAGCCTGTTAGTTGCAAAAAGAAGCACTTTTAGTAGATGTATGTTGAGAGTGCATGCGGCCTGCTCCTATCTTCCCAAACTTTCCTAAAGTCATGGCTGAAAGCAGGCTCATAGCTGCGTCTTATCTTATCTTAAGAAATACTAGAAAACTGGAACTCGATTCTTCAATTAGCTCTTGTCCTGTAATCCCTGTTTCTGTGTTTAAAATGTAGACAAATCTACATGTATCCCTTGACAACCACTGTCTCATTGTCAATGACCTGAGGCGGGCTGAATGACGCCTGGGTGCTCCAAAAAGCCATCTTAACTTAATATCATTTGAACAGGTGAGTTGTATAAACATTCACCCTCACAGTTCACCCATACAGTTGTCATGAACGGGGGAATTAGCTATAGAGACCAAAACTGTTTTTTTCAGGCTTTAAACAACGTTTGTAGCCAGCCTCAAGTGGCCACTTGAGAAATTACAGTTTTTGGCACTTCTGCATTGGCTTTATTTCCCAGCCCAGGTTGTTGCTCGCTCTGTGCTAAAAAGTTGAGGATATACTGTATATATGCAAAGTTCATGGCAGTACAGCTTGTTATGTTCATGTTGTGTGATGTCATCATGTTATGTTCATTCATGCTTTATACCCTGGATTCAAGTGATGAACATGTAGCTGTTACTGGGTCTTAAATCTTGCACTGTGCAAACACAAACACAAGTCAGCAGGCCACAAGGCGTCCAAATCCTAACAGATCCACAGCATTGCTGAGAGTGGAGTCCTGCTGAATGGCCGGTGTTGCTGAAGAGGCTATAATCAGGTCCAGCACAGCATCCACAGCACATCAGCACATTTACCCTCCTCTCAGCACTCATCCACCTGCCTTTGATCTGCACCAGCATCACCTTATCCCCACTGCTGGCTCGTGTTTCAATGGGTGTCACCAGCCCATTCACACAGAAACTCAAACCCTCGAAGCTTTGCACACACCAGCTATAGGCAAAAATAAATACAGATTCATAATATATGTGATCATATCTTTTCACAATTTTCTAGAGGCTGAAAAAACCTAACCCAAGTGTGATCTTGTGTAGTATACTGTATAGTGTTCCTAAAAATATGCACATGCTCATACTGTAAATGCACAAAACCATGCCATGTAAACATAACATTACTTCTGTCACTATAACTCAAATCATTTACTAACACACACACACACACACACACACACACACACACACACACACACACACAAACACACACACACACAATGAGGCTTCTGCCCTCCAGGGGAGTCTTGATCTCTGAGGTGGAGTAGCTTTCTGAGGGCCGTACTGTTGTTCGAGGCCAGAGCTGTCTACTCTCATCCAACTCCACCCCATCACATCCAGCACACCCCTTTGCATCCAGGGCTGCTCCCTGGGCCAGCCAGCCTGCAGCTGACAACACATGTCAGAGGAACTTAGACCTCAAGCCTAGCACACAAGTTAACAAAGACTAGGTGATATGTGGGTAGGCTTATAGGTTCAATAGAAATTACCGTTCTGATTGGCCACTTATGGAATTAAGAAAGCCAAACTATGATTTTTAGACCAAATGAAAAACCATCAATAAAATCAAAAACATTATTCTGACTGAACTTACCCAACTGGAACAGTATAGAACTGAACTGAACTGAACCTGACAGCTGAACCAGTTCATATAAAGCCAGTGTAGAGCAGGATTCAAGAACATGTTACATCTTATATCTCTGGATGTTTGATTTGAAAGAGAACCAATTCTATTTCTAATTTAAACTATTCTTATTATCTCTGAACTCCCCCTGCTCTTTGAATTGTTGCTGTGGATGTATTTGGTTGTTTTGAGGGTTTTTTAGATTATTCTTATTCTATCTCATGCACCTCGACTCAAAGACAGCTGTTTTTCTCCCACTTCGCTCTCTGCTGTGCTGCTAGTGTGAGTAACCATCGTCCAGGCCTCTCACAACAGAGGGTAATGTTGTTTTCCCATTTCCATCCTGTCTTCTGCTTATCCGGGGACGGGTTTCAGTTCCTACCCAAAGATCATGACCATAGCTGAACACTGGAACATAGATGGACCAGAAGAATTGAGCCTTCTTACCCACAACAGTCCGGTACTGCGGTATTGCAGTACTGCAGATGCTGCACTAACCCATTGGTCCATATCACACTCCATTTTCCCATCACTTCTGAACAAGACCCTCAGATACTTAAACTCCTTCGCTTGGGACAGCAACTTGCTCCTAACCCCAATTTCATTCCTTGTGGTGAATATCAGGAACTGTGTCTGTGAGGCACTGGTGAAGACTGGTAATTGATTTCTAATATTTGGATGTGTAGACCTGCCATATTCTGCTTGTTTGATAACCGGCTCCCCAAGTGTAGTTGAAGTGTCCTTGAGCAAGATTCTGAACCAACTGTTCCCTATCACTGTGCCATCAGTGTGTGAATGTGAGAAGTGAAGTGATTTTGAGTCAACAGACCAGAAAAGCTCTGATTAAATAAGTTAATTTACTATCTCACTAGTGAATTTTAATCCATTTGAGGGCAAAGTCTCCATGACACAGAGCATTAGTTATGAACTGTAGCATAAGTGCAACTTTCTGAGCTGCAGATCACATCAGTGTTCCAAAGCTGTTTTTGAGATTCAACTGTCTCCTCTCATCACAACTTTTACACACACACACTTGCCAAGGTTTGGCCCGTGTATTAAGATGAGCATAAATTCTTCAGTCCTTTGCGACTAATGAACCAACTAGTGGTAGTCTGGACTAGAGCTACTGGAGTTACAGTGCTTAACATTCACACCAACAGCTCTACAGCTTGAAAACATTTATCTCTTCTCATCCTTTCTAATGTGTTTTTCAGTGTTGTTCTAATTTTGTCGCCTCATGTAGAGCACTTTAAATTTCCTCTGCGTTTCCTTTAGTATTATAGAAATAAACTTTGAAAGTTATTAACTTTGCATTGACATTTCTGCCACGTTCTCCTATTTAGGTTTCTCCTTTAATATGCTTTCAAATACACACTGCAATGTCTTGATCTAATGAGGCAAAATTCTGAATATCTATGTGTTTGGTGTCTCTCTGTTAAACTATTCTTTCAGGACTGTATTCGAGGAATCATTGTCATTGGAGAAGGTCCCACAAAGCAGATATGGATGACTGCAGGGCATTCGTGGATGACACCACGATTTGGTGTCATCCAGTGATGGAGTTACAGACTGAAACCCCCTCACCTCACCCTCTCTCCTACCTGGCTTGACTGAGGAACTACAGTGGCCATGAAACATGCAAAAACATCCAAAATATCTCAGCTAGAGCCACTGTTTGTCCATTCTGGGGTACTACAGAAAATGGGAGTTCAACATGGCAGACTCAGGTTTCCTCCATGTCTGTAAAGTGGAGCCAAAGTGGAAGTGCCAAAAACTGCAGTTCCTCGAATGTCCATTTGAGGCTGGCTACAGAACGAGAAGAGCAGAAATAGACATGTTACCAGCCTGGTACAAAAAACAGTTTTGGTCTCTATAGCAAATTTCCCGTTCATGACACCCACACTCCACTTCTTCTCCCATATTTAAACTAGCCGCGAGGCGGCAGAACAGGACTTTCGTGGTGGTGACGATTGCCACTTCAGAAACAGATTCACAATGGCTCTTCAGAAACCTGTAGGTGATGTCATGGATACAACGTCCATATTTATACTGTCTGTGAAATTATTGTTTGTCACAGAAACTGATTTTTATACTGGTAACTCCAGCATTATCACTAAACATAGTCATTACAAAGACGCACCAGATTATTACCTCTGTATTTACCCTGTGCTATTGGATATATTCTATTTCACTGTGACATCACAATTAGTGCCTCAGAATTACAATGACGTTCCCTTACCTGGTGTTCTCTGTAGATATAAAAGTTTAATTCCAAGATACCAAAACATAAAGATTCTTTTTATGTGATGATACACTGAAATATTATATAATATATATATTTCTATATTCTGAAAATAGAGCCCCCCTAAATCTGACACACTGGACCTTTAATGTATTCTTTCATATCTCATCACTGGATTACATATCCATTAATTACCTGGCTTTTGTTATTGTAGTAATTAGCACTAACAGCTCGCTCTTATCACATCATGTAGCTTCAACACAATCAGCATCTCAGTGTAAAGTAAAATGGCACCTAGCTGCCCTCTGTATGCCCAGCAGCACTACACCACTCAGATCTAAAATATAATTACAGCTTCAGCATTGCCCCGGGGGATAGCAAGGCTATTCACAATGGTTTTGTCATGTGTGAATAATTTACCTCTCTCCTTCCTCTCTCACCGCTGGGCTGTCTGCAGCCTCAGTCAGCAACAAGGGACCCATAAGCAAACACACACACTGTTGTCTCACAATGTAATCTTATGGGAACAAGAGGGAATAATATTAAATGCACTGCATGTAAGTAAGCAAGATTGTATCTTTTTAAAGAACAATACCAGCGTGTTAGCAAAGTTTTAGCTCCTTAACTACAGTACCAATTATCTATACAACCCAACACCTCTATGTAAGATCAGAGGTCAGGAGCAGTGTCAGCACAACACAACGACATAAAAAAAAGTCAGACAGAGACTCCATGGTGGCTTATCTTAGTGGCAGAGATTGCACTTTTTTGTAAGCAGAAGCTAAGCAGTGTGACTGCCAGATCAGCTGTTGTATGAATGCAGGATTTATTGCTGCTGGAGTAACATTCAATAGAAACTACCGTGACCAGCTGTTTTGCTAACTTTCTTTAAAATAAAACCATGAAAGGCAAGGTCCAGTCCAGGCAGGAGGCAGAAGCACAATATGTCAATTCTCACAAGAGCAGTAGCCTGGCTGTTGACATCGGAGCATGTGCAAAGTGAACTATTAAGCCAGCAACGACACAGTCACATAATTCAGTGCAAACAGTATAAACAAAAAGGATTTTCTTTTATAATTTCAATAATCTGGTAAATTAATATAATTAATTACCATGTTCATGGACTCAAACCACCCAATTAAAAATAAAAAGATACTGGATCAATTAACGAAACTTCAATGCTCAGTTGCAGAAAATTAGCTCAGAAAATAGAATGGGTTCAAACGTTCTCCATTTCCCATAGAAGGAAATTAAGAGTCAATATTTTAATACATAGAACAACAGTTTTTTCATCTAATAAACTGATTGACAAAATAGGAAGATACATTATGGTGGTTGGTGTGATGAGGCCTAGGTAGTTCCATGCTCCTCAGCCATAAGCCAAAGTCTGGGGCAGAACTGCTGAAACAAAATCAATTTGTTGAAGGACTAAAGGTTGAGGGAGATGTAGAGTATAAGATATGGTTTTTGAAGAAATTGACTCGCTATTACCAGAGTAATGATAAATTTAGAGTCATGATCAATGACCAACTAACCTTCTCTGATCATGTCACCTTGGTTGCTTGGTCAGGCCAACTCATGACACAAGCTGTGGTCCCTCTCTACGTTTAAAAACCTCCTAGTATCTTCTCTCCAACACTACCAACAACTGGACATGTTAAATCTATCCTCCTCTAACTGTCACTTGATTCTATTGTGTAGTACTTGTTGCTGCATTAACATGTCCTTGTCACACTGTACCTTGATTGTTTCCCTTTTTTGTAAGTACCTTTGGATAAAAGCATCAGCTAAATGACTAAATGTACATGGTCTTTGCAGATGATATTAGAACATTTACATTCACACAAGTGATCTATACAAGCCCTTACACAAAGCTTGACAGACCACAAATCTAAGTCTAAAGCAAGGACAATGTTGGAAAAATGACCACTACAACTGGCCAGGAAGGATAAATTCTGTTGGACCAAACAGACTTTTATATGCATTAGTATCACCACTCTCTTTTATTCTCAATTATTTAAAGCCAATTATGGCAGATCCTCAGAATATGACTGAGAAAAAATATACTCCCAAGGCCACTAATTCTATCTCAGTGCCTGCTGGTAAGGAACTCAATGTCTATACTGAAATTGTTAGATAAGCTGATAACAAAATGTATATGATAAAACAAGAACAAATCACTAAAATCTCATTTATTTGAAGGAGAAAGACTCAACTCGCATTATGATTTGGCAGCACAGCAAGATACAGAAGAGGTAGAAGTAGAAAAGAATTCATTCAAGAACCCAATTGAAAGATTCATGTACTTAAGCCAGGCAAACTGGAAAAAAAAGATAATCCATAATGAATATATAAAATTGAGCACTTTGCAGCACTTAATGGCCTTCCACCTTCTGAGGGGGGGGCAGCTAAAGAAAGAGGGACTTTACACTAGTTGCAGTCTTTTCAAGGGATGTGTTGTACTGTACCACTGTTCATATTGTTATACAATATAGCAATACATATGTGAGACAAACACTCAAATTATTGTTTATTGTTCATCAGAACATGTTCCTCTGTGAGGTCTATGAACAGATGTGCTGATGCAACAGAGTGGAAGCTTTGATAAAAAGATAAAAGCAAGTGGGATTTCATGAAATTGATTTCTCTCATAACATCTTCTTCATGCTATTTAGGAATGAACAATTGGTTAACACAGTTGCTTAGCAACAGCAATAATATTTTCCCCCACAGGTAATTTAGGTCTCACTAGTTAATTTGTTTTATTTTAATGTGTTTCATGGTGGTGATTAAAAAGGTGATATCAAAATTTAGAGTAGTATGTACTTTTCAATTGAAAAGGACCAGTGTGTATGATAATAATATTCAGAACTGTGAAAACACAGTTATTATATTAGTATTATTGCCCCATGTGTGAAGGTTCAAATCCGACCTGTGGCTCTTTCCCGCATGTCATTCCCTGTCTCACTCTCCCCACATTCATATCACTCTTCAGATGTCGCTATCAAAATAACGCTTGGAAAGGCCAAAAAAATAATAACTGAAATGATCAGCCAAATGTGACAAAATAACAGTTTTGACATCATGTCAACAGACATCCCAAGTCTCCCGGAAGTTCCGGGAGTCTCCCTGATATTAACAGTGGCTCCCTGATGCCCGCGAGCTAGGTAAAACATCCCGGATTTTGGATTACGCGAGAGATTAAAAAAAATGCGAGTGCGAGCATAAAGAAAAGATAGTACCTCGCGCATCATGCTCGGATTACTTTCAGTTACATTGCGCAGGCATAGGCGAGAGGAGGGGAGGGGGGTGAGCGCGTGAGACTGAGATACAATGAGCTACATGAAGCACCCGTGCATGCATTCAAGCGAAAACTCTGTTCAGCGTGTTCTCGTGTTCAGGGCGACTGGTTGCGAGAGAGAGCGCGCCGATTGGTTTGGTCAGCAAAATACACCAATAAGCTTTCGTTGTGGGAGGGACTTCGATGTACTCTCTCCGACTTATTATTTATCACCACAGGTTTAAAAATTCTGTGTTCACTCCTTCAATCAATGCAGCTCGCGAAATGGCAGAGGGCGAATCCTCCAGTAAGAAAAAAAAAATACAAAACTCATTTTACAGCAGAGTATACGAAAGTATATCCTTGTCTTGTTAAAGTGAGGAATGATGACACCATGGCAAGGTGCACTGTGTGCAACAGTGATTTCAGCATTTCCCACGGCGGACTTAATGATTGCAAACGACATGTCGAGGTATGCCAAGTTCATCACGCCACCCCCATCTCCCTGAAATGACTTTTTGGAACTTGGGATGTCTGTGTCAAAGACATCTGTGTTGCAGGATCAACAGGACTTAGCAGGCTATGCTAATCTTGGTAACTTCCTGTACCTCAAAAAAGCAATAGTGAGTGACAGTCTATCCTTAGTCCAACAGCACTGAGGTGGTTTTCCTGCTGGGTTTGGGTTCTTGGTTCCTGGTTGCTAAGCCCACCAAAACCCTTGCTCAGGCCTCTGGAGGTGGGCACTGACTCCTTGCTTCTCTCCCACTTTATGCTTCTCCTGTCCCCACCTGAATGTATTCAACCTGCCTTGAGTTAAAGTCTTAGTTAGAGCTGCTGGAAATCGTCTACTGTACAAGTACTGTATTCTCTGTCATCAAACTGGCCTCCCTCAGTCTGGAAGGCAGTACAGTTGTCATGAACGGGGAAATCAGCTACAGTATAGAGATCAAAACTAGGCTGTAAACATGTTTATTACTGCTGTGAAGTTGGACATTTGAACATGGGGACTTATGGAGACTGACTCACTTCTGGAGCCAGACTCATGTGGTTTTTAAAGGAACTGCAGTTTTTGGCATTTTCATGTTCATTTCACAGCCACTGAGAAGAGTTAGCTTATAGGACTGCTAGTTGCATGGCTAACTGACAGCTACAGTGAGCAGCACTTAGCAGCTACTTTAGCTTAACGGGTAGTTTGTTCCTTAAACAAAGCATTGATTGACAGAAGTCAGCACCTATGTGAGACTGATACACCTTTAGGCCAAACTCCACTTTGTTTGAAACAATCCTGTGGTTCTCTTTTCCTCCTCTTTCATGTGAGGATGGACACTCAGCCATGCACGGTTTGTCTCTTTGTGACAGATATTCATCTCTTCAGCTCCTAAACTATGCTGACAGTGAAACCAAGTGATAAAGTGAACTTAAATGAAGCCCTGGTGCACATTATAACCGCCAACACTTTATTCTAGTGAGCAGGAGTTCTGTGACATGAAGATAAAGGTGCAAAACTATCATTCATATTCATGATTACACCTGAGCCTTCAATGCAATGACATGTCAAAATGTCTGCTGTTAAAAAATGTATTTTGTTTTAAAAACTTGTTTAAGTCAAGTCAAAATGTTATAGTCCAGTATCACAAAACATGCCCCAAAGGGCCATGCATATCATAAAAATAGCAATCTAAAACACTCAGACAGCACAGACAGCAAATCATCCAAGACTGGTCGAAACAATACTCTGCAGGCTCTATTTAAGAAAATTTAGGGGTTTGTTGAACCAGGCTTTATCATCTTTATCTATTTTATCCTGTTAATTAACCCACCACCCCTGAGATTAATCTTATGACCACTTAAAGCATTAGCAACTGACCACTGGCCTACATGTTGTACTGCATGCTGCCGCACTGGTCGAGAATGCGAATGTCAGGGTGCGACACTGAACTAGAAAATACTTTTCTTTAAAAGAAAATGTGTTTCTTATTCTAGCTCACATTGGATTGTATGGTGTGTGTTATGTGCTATATGTTGTGTGCCGTATGTTGTGTATGCAGATGATACATTAGACATTAGTAGGTTAGTCATGAGGGAAATCTCTTCAGTCTTGCACTTTAAAACTTGGTCATCTTTCTGGGTAAGAAAGTAGCCCAGTATCTTTGGGAATTACGTCCAAAATGTATAAGTCTCTGCTCCATGACACGCATCGAGTACTGACATTCTGTGGAGGAAATAGCATGCTCCGGTGTGGAGGTCGGGGCGGTGGATAGACGTGTGATATGTCAACTTTGATGCCCTGGAGTCACCATGAACTGCTGAGTAACTCACAGAACTCCGTTAAGGTGCCCTTGAGCAAGGTGCTCAGTCCAAACCCCATCTGAAGCTGTTCAGCCTTTGCTGATGTGGCTCTGGATTACGCAGAGGCAGGTGTGAACGTGAGGCGTGCTTCATCTGCACAGAGCTCAGATTTCCCTCAGACGCACAAACATGAGTGTAAACGTGGATGTAGCGTCAGTGGGTCAGTGTGCAAAAGGTGAAAAAAAACAAACAGATGTTTCAGCGTGTATCGGATCCACATTAGCCTGTTAGCAGCACTGCAGATGGACTAGAGCAGAGTCAGCTCTCCGGCAGCAGCCACATCTTCCATCCTCCCTCTCCAAACACACACTCTCTCTCTCTCTCTCGCTCTCTCTCTCTCTCTCTCTCTCACACACACACACACACACACACACACACACACACACACACACACACACACACACACACGCACAGCATGGACGCATCTCTCACATCATTCCGTAGCTGCATTTAACCTCATCGGCTGCGTTTATTGGCGACCTGATGACAGAACGACTCTGATTTCCGTGGACACACACACACACACTCTCGCTCACACACACACACACACACACAGACACTCGCGCGCGCGCGTTAAGGTCGTTTTTCCAGCTGTGGAGCAGACAGAGAATGAAGCGCCTTTTTCTCCCAGCCGTGCAGGACAAAGCCATGAACCCCTGGCTGCTCTTCGCTTTCCTCGGACTCTGGTAAGTGTGCGCTGAGGTGATGGAGCTCGGGTGCCTCCATCATGGTCGAAAGGAGGCAGCTTTGTCAGGGTAAACGGTTGCAGATGTTGCCGCCTCCTGCGGGGCATCGTGTCAGGAATCGCCGCGTTCCGCATCTTGTATTTTTACCTGTGATCACACAACAGTGGGTTATTATGAGCTGGGCCTGAGAGGGAAAACGTTTGATCGTCTGCTCCGTCGGGAAATCTTAAAATTAACCAACCTTCAGTCATCTGCATTTTTCTAATCCGTGCACAAAAGCCAGGTAGAATTATCACAGGAGCGTTCGAGTTGTAGTTTCAGAGGGTCTGCCATGCGCATTAAGCTCTTTTTTCTCTTGGTACAGCAGTAGAATGTCAAGTGGCTTTTGATGGAGGGATGATGGATGATTTTGTTCCTTGTGAGACAGATCTTCACTTACCTCAGCCTCAGAGGTAACCTCCAATGGTCCCATGGTCACAGAGGTGTAAATTGTGTCCTGGAGAGGACAGGCCCACTCTTCCAGGTAAAAAATGTGAAAATGTTGGATAGGAGCTGCTGATCTGCTAAAGAGATTCTGCATTTCTTTACAAAGCAAGTCACTCTGCACACTAAATGTTTAAACACCTCCTGTGAGATCAGGTAACACACCCAACAAAGTGAAACATTTGCGGCCTGGAAGGTGGTCCGATAAACCTCGAAGGAAATAAAAAAATTAATAAAAAAATTCGTTTAATGTATTTCCAAATAGCATCTCATGTGAATTAAAAGGTAAATAATGTGTCTGTGAGCAAGTCCAATCAGAGCAACTCTCATTTCAGGAAAAATGGTTAAAGTTGAAGCAGCAGCTTGACTTTTAGTCTCTAGGGATCCTGGATCTTACATTTTTCCATAATGCAGCTTAATATCTTCTTTTTAGGCCCCCTTCTTTCTGGTAATTTCATATGTTTTTCAAGCATGACATTCATAATCTATAACTTAAAGGTCCAGTGTGTAGGATTTAGTGCCATCTAGGCGGTGGTAGATTGCAGCCACCTCGCCCAATGCTCTCCTCTGTAGCATGAAGGAGAAACTACTGTGACCACAAAAGGCCGAAAGTCTCTATCCAGAGCCAGTGTTTAGTTTGTCCTTTCAGGGCTACTGTAGAAGCATTGTGGTTCAACATGGTGGACGCATGGAAGAGGACCATGGGGCAACCTCTGGGGCTGGGAAATTAAGCCAATGTGGAAGTTCCCAAAAAAACATCCCTAAGGGTCCACTTGACGCTGGCTACAGAACATTCCAACCGCAGATGATCCACATCTTTGCCAATTAGATTAGCTGGGAGGTGGAAAAAGCAGAACAGTGCACATGGCAGTGGGCAGGGCCGCATATTTGCAGCTTCAAAATGGCACTTGTTTCCTGTGGGTGACATCATGCATATGCTGTTTATTCTTTATACTGTCACTGAAGAGGACGTGTGGCATCTGTAGATATTAAAGGCTCATTTTTCGTTCTCTTCTGTGTGTAACTCATTTAATTATGACTTTGTTTCGATCCCATTTAAATCTTCACCAACATTCTGATCTGAGAAAGTTGGGGTGAAAAGTTGTCAGTATTAAACTTTTGTGAAGCGACAGAGTAAGTGCGCAGGCGTCACCTTTTTTCACTGATGCTGCAGATGTTTACAAAGAAACTACTGATTCAAGAGAACTAATAATACTCCCTCTACAAAAACGGGTTTTTGCTGATTGTTCCTTCAGTGTGATGCGTGAGGCTCACTGTGCAGAATGATGCATTCTATGTACACAGTTTATTTTCATAACCATCTGCTGAAAGTTGGACAGTTTATCTTTCTTCAGAGAACTTTAATTTTATTTTTAACACATGCACCTATACTTACATTATCTCTGCAACACCTCCCAACTCATCAAATATGGCAGTTTGGTCAGTGGCCCTGTGCTTCAAACTACACAGCAGTCAAATTAACAATACACAATGCCTGGGTAGACTTTCAAAATAAAACTTGCTGAGAAACATTAGACATTTCATGAATTCTGGACGTGCAGGAAAGAACGAGGTGACCATCATCATGGTAACATTAACAAATAGGTACAGTTTAGGAAAAGATCATCACGATCTAGTATGTACATCAGTTCACATACATCAGTTAACATACTTACAATATTTGCATGTTCATTCTTAGATTTTTCAGTGAGGGAGAAGATGTAATTATACTGATTAATTCAGAAAACAGACAAATTATTATTCATGGCAGAAGTCTTGAAACTTGCTTGGAGGGTCTAGTAAATCAATCATACTTAATCATACATGTTTTGAATATTAAGTGCCTGTCTTCTCCGAAGTAACAAAACAGACCATCATCTGGTTTTGTTGTATTTAGCAGTCATAAACAGTATACAAACATTTAGGAAATGGTGTACATTACATTACATTTAGTCATTTAGCTGACACTTTCCCTGACAAAAAGGGGTAACGATCAAGACAGTGAGATAAGAACATTTTAGTGTGGCAATAAGTATTAGTTACGTAGAATCAAATGACAGTTGTAGAGGGGGATGGATTTAGATTGTCCACTTGTTGGTAGTGTTGAAGAGGAGGTCATCTGTGAAGAGCTGGAGGTCTTCAGGAGGTTTTTAAAGGTAGAGAGGGACGCCCCTGATCTGGTAGGAACTTTTAGGAACCTTCCACCAACGGGGAACAACAGATGAGAAGAGTCTGGATTTCCCTGTTCATTGGAGCAGTGCAACAGTCGTGAGCTACTGAAGGGCATTCAAGTAGGTAGATGCAGAACCAGGGACTACTTTGTAGACAAGCATTAGCGATTTTAATTTAAGGTGGGCTGCTTCAGGTAGCCAGTGTAGCTTGATGAGCAGTGGGCTGACATGACCTTTGTGGTTCATTGAAAACCAGGTGCGTTGCTGTCTTATGGATCATCTGAAAAGGTTTCACTGTACAGGCTGGGAGGCCCGTAAGGACGTTATAGTAATCTAGTCATGAGATCCTGTATCAGGATTTGGGTAGCATGTTAAGTGGGATAAGACCTGATTTTTCTTATGATGTGAAGTGGCACGAACAAGCAACCAAGGTGACGTGATGAGAGAAGGTTAGTTGGTCATACATTATGACTCTTACCTTGATTGCTACCCTGGTAGTGGTGAGTGATGTGTATGACACATTATAAAGTATTTACTGATTTTCAGTATTTGTGAACATTTATAAGCAGAAAACTTACTGAATTACAACTGCGTTTTGCTATATTGTCATTGAGTACCTGCTTAAACATGTTAAATAGGGAGATGTAAAGTGTTATTACTTTAATTTATAAGATGAACAGTGCTCCACTCAAATCACCTCATGTAGATGAGGAAGTGCAACTGTCCCTTCATTCCTCATGATTGCGGTACATTACGTACCTGGTGCAATCGCTTCCCTTGAACAAGAGGCGAAACGCTGCCTTCCTATAGTTCTTTTACTGACACCATCCATGTTGTTTGCATCTTGTAAGTGATTTTCCTCAAACATGTTTTATTCCTTCTTTATAGAATATGAAAAAATAATAATAAGGGGCTGTCATGCTTCAATTATTATTATTACATTTAACGTGTTATTGATATAACACGTTAAATGGTGAACTGCTCAAAAGCCTTTTGGTTCTTTAACTTCAGTGGTAGCAGCACAGGATTCATTGGTTTTAACTTGTCGAGTAGGAAACCACTAGAACAAATGGCAGATGAGCAGAGTCCCTGAGGATGAACATGCTGAGACAGACTGAACTGGTGCGGAATCAGTGATTCATCACTGAAAGTCTTCAGGGCTCCTGTTGAATCAACACTCAGAATCAAACTAAGGAGATTCAGTTGAACTGCCTCGCCAGCTTTCACTGCCACCACGGCTCAGTGCTAAAGGCTGTGCCCTGTGTTGTTACACTCAGCTGGAGTTTTTCAAAATGCCCCATTTGAATGTCAGTCTGGTGCAGTCAAGTGTAGTGGTTGCTGCTTGCTTGTACCTCCACCATTCTATCGAATTTGCACCTCCTTTTATTCTTTTTTTGGACTCCATCAGCATCAGTTTTTTTGCAAGACTGAGAACTGTAACACAGAATCAGATAAGCTTGACACATAGAGGACCAGGGAATGGTAATTGCTAGGTGTAGAAATCAAGGAATAGCGATGTTGTAGAGCCTACATGAAATTACAGCTTTTATGCAAGTCCTTGTTCTGTCATAGAACGTTGGGGGATGTTAAGCTTCGCTCCCATTTTCTTGTAAGTTCATTTACATATTAAGAGAAGTATAAAACACTAAACTATGAACTTCTGTTCTTAGAAGAAACAAAACAAATCTTTCTGGTTGTCACCCTTGTGTGGTCATATAGCCAACGAATCTGCATATGGATGGATATAGCTTAGACAGTGTCCTCAAACTAAACTTCAACTTTTTCCTTCTACCTAATATGTGTTTGCTTAAAAAAAAAGCATCAGTCAAATTAATTCATATGTAATGTAGTACTGCACAACTACAAAAACAAATCTAAATTCTACTAAACCTTAGGACATCAGAAAGCAATGGTGAAGCATTATGCCGTTGATTTTTTTGTGGGATCATTTAACGTATTTGAGCTCCAGTGACCGTGTAAATCCACAGCAGAATCCATGTACATGTAATTAGTTGTTCACCTTTGTGGACCAACATCTTGTCTTTACCATGGTGTTTAGATGGACACAGACAAATTAACACACCAGCACTAACATTCTGAAACTTCACTGCCAGTGAATAAAAAGAAAAAGAATAATAAAAAACATATAATTACTATTTATGTGTGTTATGTTATGTTATGTCTGTTGTGTGTGTTTGCTATTTTCTATCCATGATTTATGTTAAGTATGATTCAGATGATGTTAAGTATGATTCAGATGAACATGTTTCATGAAGTCTTCCACAGTATTATATCTGCTGCACTAGGTTATTGTGCCATGGCTGAGGTCATGTTCTTTGTATTAAAAGTCTGGGCTGGATGCCAAGTCCTCAGGTCTCTTTACAGTATCAAATCCATGTTCATTAACAGAGAACAGCAATAGCACACCTTGGCACAGATAGAGTTCAGCCATGTGAAACTGTCTGTAATAGACACAGCAATGCAGGGCATCAGAAAATACACACAAACCTGCCTACAGCTGTGTGTCATTCCCAGGTTACATCCCAAGAACACTTTCTTTTTTTTTCTACTGGGAGTTTGGATGTGACTTCCTGTGTGAGATAAAATGTAGCTTTATTTGCTTCACAACAGAAGATGATTGAAAATGGCCTTTATAGAAATGTGTTGCTGTGATCACAAAATAAATAGCTTTCAGAATTTGCAGAGACAGCTGATTTTGTGCTACGTTGTTTGCTGACATAAGCACAGAACAAATACATGCTTTATAAGCAAAATATGTCTTTTGTCCTTTGGAGACTTCTACAGCCTAATGAAACTTTGCAAAACAGCAAAGAGGTGTATCCAATTTAAACACCGATTCCTAATCCCAGTCCTTCTGTCTACACCAGACACATAGCAATGACAACATGAGCAGAAGTTTCAGTGCTCCGTCAGTATCTATTAACCTTGCTTTGCCTGTAGCCATTACGTGGCTAATATAGACAGCTGCTGTGATTAAATCACTTTGAAACACGTCCAGTCTGGACAGTCTGTGATGGCTCCAGTATACTCATTTCTAAAATGAATTGTTCTCAAAGACTCTTTGAGAACATGCCAAATGTACTCGGCGCGTATTACGTATGCCATCTGGCATGCAAATGCCTCGGAATCCCTCTGGCGGTAGTGCCTAAGGAGAAGGACATATGGGGCTACCTTGGTTAGCATGCTTAGACCTGGTAGAAAATGGACAGTTTAGACCTACGGTCAATGTTCTGAAGAGCATAGAGCCAGCCACTACCTCATGACTTGTTCTGTTTGGTATTTTGGACTGAATCAAGATTTCAGTCTTCTAGTCAGCTGACACATGAAGCATGTCTAACACATTACTTTTCCTCAACAACCAGAAGGGAATCTGAGGCTGAGCAAACGAGTTTATTTCTGTCTGTGTGCCGAGGTGATCCCCTGCAGGTGTGGGCTTTTCCTATATGCAGGTGTGGGTACTGGAAGGCTGTTGACTTCAATGACAGATCACAGGAACTTTCACCCAGTGTTGTAGTCTGGATGCTTAAGTGCTGTTTAAGTGGGTTTTCCAAGAGTTTTGAAATCCAGTACAAATGTATACTGTTTTGACCTTTGACTACCAAATCCAACCCATTGCTCAAAGCCGACCTAAGCATGGATCAACCCTCTTTATTTTCAAGCATTCACACATACCCACTGAATTATGTGCAAGAACTATAACTGTAACTTTGTTTCTTACACTATCTTTTTTCTACTCCACAGTGCAGCAATTGGACCCAGTAAACAGGAGGAAGAAGACTATGAAGATGTTCCCATAAATAAGACCTGGGTCTTATCACCAAAAGTCTATGAGAGCGATGTGACTTTGATCCTGAATAAACTGCTGCAGGGCTACGACAACAAACTGCGGCCTGACATCGGAGGCAAGTCATGTTCATCCTCTGGAAATGTGCTTTGTTTTAACTCTGTTATGAGTAGTAACTCATACTGCTTTGGGAGAGCCACACTATTTGTGACATCAACACACATCAACACACATCAACTTGAAGCAGTGTTGATGTTTTTCTGACTGTATTGTACAGTCTGGTGCAGTCTGACGTAATGTCAAACTGCAATTTCAGGCTATCATGGCTCAATGTTGAGTGTCTGAGCTATCTGGATTTCATAAACATCCAAAATTAGACACCCGGTCTCAAACTTGAATAAACCTGGGTCTAAACCCGGGCATTATAAAGGTGTTCATGCAGACTGAGTGTGGCTAGACTGTAGCAAGGCAGACTTATGATTAAATGAGTGGTTGTGTAAGAGTAACACTTTGTTTTCTTGTGTAAAAAAGGGTCAAAAGTTGCTGAAATATTAATGTGTCTCAGCAGAATTCTGTAGTGTTTCATTGTACAAAGAGTGCTGATTCTTACATACTGTGTTTCTACCACCACATTCACTTTATATGTACTTGCTTCTAAGTTACTTGAAGCAATTGAGAGTAGCATTTGCTGACACTAAGTGAAAGTAATGACATTATCATTTCACCAACCTGTTATTCATGTCAGTCAGTGTATTTTTGTGCATTCCGGCATTTTTGCACAATTTGAAAATGTCCAGTTCATTGTACATTACAGTCCTTGTCCTTCCTCATTGTTACCTTCCTCATAAATATTGTTACCAATTTCACCTTGCATTGCAAAACAACTCATTAAAAGTGATTTGTTTTGCAACTCTCTAAAATAGTTTTACCCCTGCATCATGTCCTCCCTCAATGAACAGTAGAGGGAAACAAAAAAATGGTCATGATGATCACAAGTTCAAGCTCATACATCATTACAACACACATGTAGCTTTGTAATAATAATGTTGGCAGCGTGTGTGTGTTATACTGAAGTTCATTATTTTAGTTTGTCCAGGGTGAGAAGAAAGTGTGTCTAAAAGTTGTCTAACAGCCAACCTCCATGAGGTCTCTATCTGTCTTTTTGTTACTTCACTAAAACTAATATTAGTGATCCTGGGATCATGAAGCTGGTGATTTAGTGGAAGTGGAAAGTTGTTAATTGCAATTTTATAAGACACATAATAAGATCAAGATGAGATAAAACTCTCAGGTGATAGGAATTGCAAAAAAATGATGTAGAACTCTTTGTTGTAGCTCACTCGATGAGGCAGACATCACCTTTTTGGACAGCAACTAACAAAAAGTTGATGCAGTCTTTGTCAGTACAGTATTTCTTCTGTTATGTTTCAGTGAGGCCGACGGTGATTGAAACAGCCGTGTATGTCAACAGCATTGGACCAGTAGACCCCATCAACATGGTGAGACTTCTCCTGGTTTCACTTTCACTCTGGTTTCACTCTTTTTCATGACTGATATGATGGGTGATTTATAGAATTTCCCCACTGGAGAAAAATAATGGTTTACATTTATCTTATCAAAATAGATGGATACATCCCCCATTGCTAATGTCAAATAACCAGCCCATGCAAGCTACAATGAAACTATGCTTTTACAGTTTTAGTCATTAGGGTTCATCCTCTGGGACCTTGAATCCCTATACTCTATTAATAGTTAGCAAACATTTATTCTTTGCTTTGGTTTAACAAGACAAAATCTTAACTCAAGATCCAAAAGCTTTCAACCTCTAACCATCTACTGAGGAGGAAACAGAAAAACGAGAAAATGGGCATCGGTTTGAGATTTTTATTTATTGGACTTTCTAACTCTGTTGCAGGAATACACCATTGACATCTTCTTTGCCCAAACATGGTATGACAGTCGACTCAAGTTTAACAGCTCGATGAAGCTGCTCATGCTCAACAGTAACATGGTAGGCAAAATCTGGATTCCGGACACATTCTTCAGAAATTCCCGCAAATCTGACGCCCACTGGATCACTACTCCCAATCGCCTCCTGAGGCTGTGGAGCAATGGGAGAGTCATGTACACACTGAGGTAGGACAGTTATGCATCCAGTTTGCTAATGTTTTTTTGTAACCATTTTTAATGTTGAACTATCAACTCAAAGATCTCTGTTGTTTGTGCAGCTTTATTGTGCACATCTGTATTTTTATTGTATAGTTCTCTTTTAGGTGATCCCAATTTGTCAAAGCATGAGCTAACGGTCATTATTTTCTTCTGTATTTGTTGGTGTAATTACAGAGAGAACATAAAGTACCTTGGGAGGGAAAAAACAACCCTGAGACTTGCTTTTTCTCTGTCACAATTCTGTTTCTGTCAGGTTGACTATTAATGCGGAGTGTTACCTTAAGCTGCATAACTTTCCAATGGATGAGCACTCGTGTCCACTGGAGTTTTCAAGCTGTAGGTGGTCAAATATTTTCCCCTCCCATTTTTGAACCCACCATCTCGACTTCAACTTCTGTACCTCGCCCAGAGAGAGGGGCTTCTTTGTGGGCTGGCATAGTGGCTAAGTCCATGTTCCTTCTCCTTGACTAAAGGCCCATCTGCTTGAGGCTGCCCTCTCTAAGCCAGTAACAATCTATCATCTGCTCCACCAGCGGAGAGAGGAGGTCACCCAGTCCCATTTTCTCCGACAGACTTAATGAATTATGCACCCTCTACTAGATTCATGCTGTCTGTGTCATCCTTCACATTCGTCTCTTGCATCGTGCTTTAGCCTTTTCATGTCTTGTCATGATCTTAATCTTCCACACACTAGTGAAAAATGCTAAGACCATTTCATGGAGTTAAAGACAAATATCAGGGCCAGCACAGTCACACAAAATTACGTCAAATGAGCACAACCTGGTGGTCATTTCAGTAACAAAAGCTACTAAACAACTAGCTAACTAAGGAAACCTTGGAATTGACCTTGGATAATGTACTATCTTCTACTAACAGTCAATATCGGTTTCTTAACTACTGAAGAAATTTCTTGTGTACCTTAAACAATATTTATCTAACCTTAACCAAGAGGGTTTTCTTTGCCAATATTGGACTTCCTCTGGGTCCCATCAATGGTCATATCAGTTGATTTTGCAATTTGGATTGTTCAGACCCCAGACGGCTAACCATAGCAGTTTCATATTAGCAAACAATAGCATTAGATGTATACTTCATTTTGAACAAAACGCTGAAAAAGGACAGGTATCAGGACTTTTTGACCCAATAATATTTATTTCAGTGGTAGTTTAGGATATTTTCAAACCTTGCATACATGAGCCTTCTTCCAGCTCAAGTCAAATAAAGTATTTTCAAAGCTCATGTTTATTTATATGTTCATGTTTACCTACTATAGACTATTATTTGCATTTGAAGACATTTTGCTAATTTGACAACATTTCATGAGACTGTGCCAGTCAGATCCATCTTGAATGCTCCCCTTGCCATTGTCCAATGCTCCCATGTGATGTACATTACACTGAATGAACAAGCTGAGCTTTGAGCTTTCTTTCTGATTTATCTATAATGTATTTGGGGTTATTTCTGCAGATGGATATCCCAAGAATGAGATCATGTACCGGTGGCAGAGGCGTGCGGTGGAGGTGGCAGACCAGCGCTACTGGAGACTCTACCAGTTTGCATTTGTAGGATTGAGGAACACTTCTGATGTGGCACACACCCAGTCAGGTGAAAGATTATGGACCAGTCCTCTTACATGTTGCCAGTCTCATGTTTTGTCACACCAATTTTGCAAGAATTGGGATTAGGTTTATTGAAGAGTTCAGTAGAATTCAGTATTTATCCATTTGTGTGACCATGGTGTAAAGAAATCATTTTCATGTGTGCAGTCTTCTGTACTTTACTTATTTAGTAATCCATATGTAAGCAGGTAATTAATTTATGCATAAATAAAACTATATGTAATGTATGTATGAAATTGGTAACCTGAAATGAGTTACTCAAAATCCCAGAGTGTGTTCTATATTGGCCTGGGCTTATTAATGTTTTGAACTCTATTGCTACCTTATTGTTAACCTTTCAGGGGAATATGTTATCATGACGATCTTTTTTGACCTGAGTCGGAGAATGGGCTACTTCACCATCCAGACCTACATTCCATGCAGCATGATCGTGGTTTTGTCCTGGGTCTCCTTCTGGATCAACAAGGATGCTGTCCCAGCCCGCACATCTCTAGGTTTCCAGTGTTCTTATTTTATACCACAGTTCAAATTCGTTCAAATTCAACACAATGAGGAAATGACGGTCTTAAAAGTATTTTCTCAATATTGTAGAGCAACAAGTAAAATTTGAAGCCAAGTTTTCAGGAGCTTTAAGGTTGTGCTTTCTAAGTTTCACACAATTGGCCCTAATGCCAGTAAGTTTTTGTCAAAATACCCCTTTCTGAAATGGAATTTCACTAATCTAAGCTTTGGCTGTTACAAATTCACCACATATGACACAATTAATTAAGTCAATGTAGAAAAAAAAAACTATTTCATATTCCACTGACAAGCTCTGTGACATTCAATTTAGGTATTACCACCGTGCTTACCATGACAACTCTGAGCACCATCTCCAGGAAGTCCCTGCCCAAGGTTTCCTATGTCACTGCCATGGACCTGTTCGTCTCTGTCTGCTTCATCTTCACCTTTGCCGCCCTCATGGAGTACGGGACGCTGCACTACTTCACCAGCAACAGACAGACCAAAAAAGCTAAAGCCAACAATAACACACAGGTGCCGAACACTCTTTTTTTTAATTCTCCCTTTCCATTTCATTTTAATTCCTCTGAGGGATAACAGCAACGTACTGAAATATCTGTGTCTGTGTCTCCTTCCCAGCAGAAAGCATCCAGCATGGTGAATATCCGACCTGGAACATCTCTGCTGCAGATGAACAACATTGTGCCCTATCACGAGGAGGCTGACTATGCCTACGAGTGTTTGGATGGAAAAGACTGCACCAGCTTCTTCTGCTGCTTCGATGACTGTCGCTCAGGTGCCTGGCGCGAAAACAGGATGCACGTACGGGTTTCCAAGATTGATTCTTACTCACGAATATTCTTCCCCACTGCATTTGGCCTTTTCAATCTGGTTTATTGGATAGGTTATCTCTATCTATAAAACAAGTACCTCAACAAAAAAACAAAAAAGGATGACTGGAGTTTAACACCTGTAAGCATTTCTCAAAAGTAGAGCTGTTCTTGTAGGAGAAATAATAGCCTCTTACCAAACATGTATCACAAAAAAAGACTAAAGACCAATTATGAATGGCAGTGCCTTGTTTTTTGTGCTAGTGATGAGGCATGGCAAATAAGTAATGTCATGTGTAATATTAGTCTGTCCCTCAAACCGTTAAACATCTTGTTCCAGAGAAAGATAGGTCAACAACGACTGGGTACTATAGTCCTAATGACTGGGTATATATTAAGAACACTATGACATGACAAGGAATCTAAAAAGTTAAAGGCTGACGTTCCATGAAATCTGCTGTGTTTATTTGTGCCAGGAAGTTCTTTCCATTTTTGTGACCCTCATACTGCTAACACTATAATAAGGTGGTATTCTCTTGAAATTGGTCTTTGGGTATTTTTGTACCCAACAAAAAGAAAATCTCCACTTACCACTCAGATTTATTTTCCTCTTCTACAAACCCTTTGGTTTCCATTTTCTGCCACTTATCCAGGTTGATCATATAGCAGTGAGACTGCAACTTTAGCAAGGTAGTCCAGACATGTTTTAACCTGGCCACATCCTGCGTGATGGTTCCAAACTTTGAATCAGAACTGAATAATAATCTTAAGCAGGGTATGGAACTGCTATCAAAAAGACATCATGACTTTTTGCATGATGACATATGTAGGTAATCTAAGTCTAATGACTGTAAGTATTAGTATAAATCCTATCCAACACGCTCTGTGTAGCATTTAAGCACCTCCGACTGGCTAGTAGTTGTTATCTCTGTTGGTCAGGTTGGTTAAGGTAAGGGGAAGAGTAATGATAGGGTTCGGTCTAGCCCAGGGGTCGGCAACCTTTACCACTCAAAGAGCCATTTGGACCCGTTTCTCACCGTAAAGAAAGCACCGGGAGCCGCAAAACCCTTTTGACATTTAAAATGACACGGCATGCAACGTTTTTTTTTATTACATTTAATGAAGGACTGCAGAGAGAGAAAACGAAATTAGGCAACATTTCTGCATGAAACAAAAACATTCTGTGCAAAAAAAAAAAACAAACAAAAAAAATATTTATCATACTTAGTTAATGTGATTTCTGCTTCTGAGCCTCAGCGCACAGCGCCTGCAGGTCAGGACTGGACAAGATACTGTAGCGACCCTGCAGTAATGTTACAGTGTTACGATGTTGAGTTCTGTGGTTTCCCATGGTGTGTGAATGCACCTGAATGAGAGCAAGGGGGCGGGGGAGCAGGTGAGAGGAGGAGCGAGCGTGTGTGAGCAAGAGTGGATGGAGTACAGTGCGAGTGAGGCTGATGTGTGGGATCTGTTATGTCGTTTGGCGTGGTTATGACCTACAATAACACAGTTCTGTAACGCTACAATACATTTTAATTTAATTTAATTTTTCATCAACTATTTTCAAAAGTCACAGGGAGCCAGATCAGAGGGATCAAAGAGCCGCATGCGGCTCCGGAGCCGCAGGTTGCCGACCCCTGGTCTACCCAATCAGTCAGAGTAGCAGTGGGTCTTCATTAAACAGCAGAAGAATTCACAATAACAAGTAATCTAAATAACTCAATGTGGCTAAATTACATTTTCCCTTTGGCAGAAAAAGTGCTTCAT
Source organism: Larimichthys crocea (assembly GCF_000972845.2). Classification (NCBI taxonomy): domain Eukaryota; kingdom Metazoa; phylum Chordata; class Actinopteri; family Sciaenidae; genus Larimichthys; species Larimichthys crocea. The sequence goes on along the minus strand of NC_040015.1, from coordinate 4,228,084 downwards.
GACGCCACTTATCTGCCTTTTTCACTAGATCGTTTTTTCTTTGGCTTTTAGGTCTGTTTAATCCAGTGAAATGTTGGCTTCTCATTGCCAGGTTGACAAAATACCCTGATTGACTAAGCGCCAATGCTAACAATTCTCTCATTGCACCTTTTATCTCTTCTCATTTTTCTTCTCTTAATTTTTATTAGCAAAAATAAATACAGAGAACATTCAGGCCTTATTTTTACCCATTGCTTTCGGCTGTTAAATTGACAACCATCACCAGTGGCAGATTATTAGCTGCAGTTAACAAATGTTAATGAGGCAGAAGCCAAAATGAGCTTGTACATGTTAGGATCTAAATCTCATTAGACTCAAAGGGTTCTGATTCAAGAAGATTTGTTACTTGATTTGGATTTGTTAAAATGCTGTCAAACCCTAAACCAAGCTACAGGAACTCCAGAAATGTTTGCACAAGTAAAACTCCAGTCAACACAGAGGAGATATTGCCATCAAAACTAAAAAAAAAGCCCAATGTTTGTTTACTCTTTGCCACCGTGCTATTGATATTGATGAGAAACAGGAAAAAGGCATTGCTGCACTTTGTAGCTGTAATATGGAATGAAGGGGTTTTGTTCCCTCTCTTAAAGGTACATTCTCTGATTTTCTTATGGAGACTAATAGTTCTTATTGTGTAAACACAGTTGGGTTTCAAAAATCATGTGAGATTCCAAACATCAACAGTGAGTTCTGCAGGGGTTTTGGGATCTAGAGGCACTATTGGTCACTACAGTGAGTGTATCTTTATATATTTGAACAGCTCCATTCATAGCGTTCTATTTTTCTAGACAACACCTCACAGCATTATGATTAGTGAGGTCAAACCAGACCAGTCTCTGCTCAGAAGCTACTGCATGGAATGAATTTGTAACCTCTGTCAAACAGTGAATTGTCATCAACAGTGATGGTTGTTTTTCGAGCAGCCAGATTTTATACTCTGATGTATCATAAGTTACAAAAAATTATAGAATTGTCATCGATGCACTGTTCAGACAAATGCGCATCCACTCTCAAAAAGTTTCCAGCTCCAAATTGTACGTGTCCTTCATGAACAGGTTTGAGAAAACAATGTCCTTTAATGTACAGCTCATAAATTACTTGAATTTCCTTTTATACAGTTCTGTTGCATGTAAAAGACTCACTACACACACAATCTAAAACACATTAAGTGAATTTATACTGAAATATTTCCAGCATCATCTTCTAAGAATGACTCGCAACATTTACAGTATAGTGTCTGAATAGCAGCTGTCAATACCATAAAGGAACAATTAAAGATAGACTTAATAAGATGTATTTTTTTTTCTATATTGTCAGCTGCACAGAAATACAGTAAATCATTTTTGCATAAACAGAAGAAGAGCATGAATGTAGAGTTTGACATTTTCTTGTTTACTCTGAATTAGAGGTAAAAATCACCAGACTGATGAAGGTTGAAAACATTTAGCTAATTCTAACTGTTCAGTTCAACTCAAAGGTAGTCACTCTGTAGGTCAGTCACCATTCAAACACAATAGCAGTAAAATATTGAAGAGTAGAAGAAGCATCACTGTTCATAATGCAATGATGTAACACCACTGTTTCTGTCCTCAAATCAAATCTTGGATTATACTGTGACTGTAGCATCACAATTGCTTCTGCGGCTTACCCTGCCTTTAGGTAAGCTAACCAGGAAGACTGTTTGATTTAAACCTTTATTCCATCGGTATACGGCTCTGTGACATTACGGCCTTGATGCTGTTTAAAGCCATTCTCCATGTGGCTTCATATCCAACCAGAAGTGTTTCAGAGGTGGACCATTTTGCCTGCCAGACTTTGTTAACTTTCTCAGATTTTTATTCTACCATGAGCAAGTAGGCTACATAGTTAAATTGTTTCTCCTATGTGGTCTCTGTGTCTAACTTTCAGTCAGTTCGATCTGCTGTGAGCTGCTTGATGTGGCATCCATTAAACAGTAAACCAGCCACGTATTCTCCTCCGAGCAAAGTGGTGAGACACTTCTGGGATGCTTCTGAAATGTGCTTCAGCACTTCTGGTGAAATCACAAGCATTGTCAAGAACGACCGTGATTTGACATGAAGTTCTTTGCTTCCTTCAACAAATGTGCAAACAAGAAGATGTCAAACTGTCTTAATGAACCCTCAATATTATTAAAAAATATACCTATTACTTTATTTATTTTGAAGTTACTGAGCATTTCATGTAAATAGTATTTAGAAACTGTTCCAAAACACCTGTACTCTTTTTAGATCTTGTAGTTAAAGGTGGGTCAGTCATTGTCGAGGATAGTTGAATCTCATTCCCAGACACTTTGGCTTGAGGATAGTTGATTGTAGAGTCTCACATGGCAACCCAAAGTGTCGATATCTGACAACCTGGGAATGGTCTTCAAGAAACAACTCATTTTCTCCAGAATGACTGACCCCATCTTTGACCCGCAGTATACTGTGCATACATATAGACTGCTAAGTCCTCAGCTCAATCCTTAGCTTTTTGTGATATTAAGAGAAAGAAAGAAAGAAAGAAAGAAAGAAAGAAAGAAAGAAAGAAAGAAAGAAAGAAAGAAAGAAAGAAAGAAAGAAGTTCAGGTATTTTTCTCATGCTCTTAAATGTAGGAATAGAAATGTGAACACATGCAGACAACACAGATACCAAGTGAGGGAAAAATGTTACATCAACATTTTTCAATGAAATAACTTTACACAAGCATTTCTTGAACGTTTCACATACACCAAAGAAACTGTAGGATACAACTTAGTAGCATGTTGTGTATAAAAGTCATGTTGCAGATCAGTTCTGATTGCTTCATTAAACTTCAGATACAGAATAATTTTAATGATCGCCATATTTTTGTTCTGTTTCAGAAAGCATACGTCTGAAGTGTCAGTACACAAAACAGTATCAAACAAGGAATGTACTGAAAGCGACATAAATCTATGCAAACATGATCATTGTAGTAAGTGACATAACTCCTAGTTTACTTAGTTTGGCCTGAACAAGAAATGTTAAAATAACATGTATGTATGTTATTTTAACTGATTAATGATATTGATATATTAAAAATATATTATAACATGTCCATAGTATTGCGATTCTTCAGTTGTGTTAAAAAAGAAACTCAGTCCAGCAGAGTGGTGACTTTGACATGACTCTTAAACTGATAGCAAAGTGGACATTTTGGATGGAAAACAAAATGTATGTGATCCACTATCAAACAAATAATTCAATGTGTGCATGTGTGTTTTTAAACCCAGCTTTTATTAGAGATCCCTTACTAGGCCGGTTTAAATATCCACAGTGTAAACTGTCCACACATTGCAAGGCTATTGGAAAGCAGTCACTGTAGAGAATGATGATCATCACACATCAGTGTTTTGCTGCACCAGCATGGTTGAGCTTCAAGTCGCTACAGCCGAAATACAAAGGTTATTCTTACAGACCCTCACAACATCTCATTAGGTTTTGCTGCTTTCTGTCACATTATTCTTACCACAATATCAAATTCAGATCACAGAACATGACAAATGCAAATGACAAATATGATATGTAGCATTTATAACAGACGTGGTATACCTGTTGATACTGTACCAAAAGGAAATTCTGTAGATACATGGGTTGCAAAATGTTAGCCTGATTCTCATGATGACAGTGCTTTAAAATATAGCATATTGCATAGTGTTGGTCAAATATATTCTTCTCTTCTAGGGATACTTTGGTTGCTAAATGCATTTATTTATATTTGGGGGAATAAATCCAAATTATAGACTAAATATATTCGTAACATTTACAAATGCCACAAGTTATTTACAGCATAATAAATGCGAGCCCCTTTTTTTTTTTGCAGCTTCTTTGCCCAAATATTATAGCTACATTGCTGACTATAGTAACTGCAGAGTATAACTACAAGAATTTTGCACGTTTTGACAAAGCTGTGTCTTAGGGTTAGCACTGATGGCTCCTGCCTACACATGATATGATAGTTCAGTAGTGTCAATTGGGCCTTCAGTTCCCCGGCTTCAACACTCCTGTCTTGGCTTAAAAAAGAAAAAGATTGTTTTCATGATCTATGTTAAAAAAGTGTAAGTTTATATGGCTTTTCAATCTGTAACTCGAATGATTCATTTATGTGTATTCACAGTTGCTCTGTAACTCCATGTCAAACATGTTACATATATGTAGCATATACTGCATTCACCTCATTGTGACTAGCTGAAGACAAAATCAGATGCTGTATTTTTCCGCGCAGCAACCTCAAAAACATGTTCACTGATCATGTCAACATGAGAGCGAGGTTGTTTGCTCTATTAATTATTAATGATTGGCATAATACTATGTATTGCATCCAACTCAAGCCATATAAACACATGTATCATCTGTGTACAGTGCCATTCCCTGTCAATGTTGCTCATATTGTATCGTGACTACTAACTCAATACACTGTGAGAAAATAAAGCAGTGCCTGGAAAGTCCAAGTGGTGTTATGAAACTTGATGTTTCAGAAAGAAACCATCAAACACAAAGAAAACTCCTTCAAGAAAACCTAGATTTATAAAGATTATCATACAGTTATATAGTTTGCTTGTGCATGTCACTGTATGACACACTGAAACACTTAATGTCTGCATTTCTGTAAATCTCATCTTAATTCAGACCTCCGTCAATCAGTACACTACTTTGGTCTGTTCAATGAGACGTTCAAGATCATTTTGGTTAAGGGCGCTAGTGGTGAAGATTTAAGATTGCCACCAAATGAATACTCCTCACTCTCTTCTTCATAATAGGCTCCATCTAGAGCCAGTGTTTAGTTTGTCCGTTCTGGGCTACTATAGAAACATGATTTCTTTTCAGATGATTATACACAAATTAAAACATAGCTATAAAGATTATGTTTAATTTATGCCAATAAATCCTCCTAAATGTTACACACTTGATCTTTGATTTGTCCAATACTTTAGTTTATGACCAAATACCTGCAAAACTAATATTCCCACCAGCCTTATCTATGCTTTATTTTCATGCTAACTAACAACTGTTAGTTCATAATATCCAAAACCTGACAGGATTGAGGTATATGAAGTGAAGGCCTTTGCTGCCCTGAACTGCAGTTAAAGAGCTCCTTTCAGTGTCATTCATTTACCTTTTAAATCGCCCCTTACACCTCGTACTACATGCACTTAAATATATTCTACGTATTCTGTATTCAATATATTCTAATTTGATATCTTTTGATTTTTAACTCTGCAGGTATTTAATTTTACAGTGTCAGGCACTTTGAAAAAGTGCTGCTATACACAGTATGAAGGTCATTGTTACTCATAATTGGAGAGGGTGGATAGAGTCATTACTGAGTTGATATTTCAGGGTTATGTATCACACCATGAACACATCATTCCAGCAACTATAAACACCTTGAGTTATGTCATGTTTCTGACCAGACTGGAAATAAAATTAACCTGATCCACAAGCTACTAATGGATGATCACTTTAGAACAAAAACTGTTGATTATGAATCAAATCACAATCACACAGATTCTGATGTCTGAATGCTGAAACCAGTCCTTTGAAGTGCGATTACTTCAATGGTCAATGCTTGCTCCATTCAGCTGTACAGACCTCTTTCCTTCTAGAAACATAAAATCAAGTGTTTTCGGCAGGTTGCTGCTGTACTGTATATTTCCTGTATGTTATTCTATGCTGGTTTATGAACTGATGTGAAGGATGAGACTCTGAGTTGCGTTTGTATAAAGTTAATCAATTAATATGGTGCCTATACTCAAAAACAGATTACATGGCATTTACACAGTGTTAGACAGTGGCATCACTAAAAATAGATATTACTACACTACGAAAATCTGGTTCTTGATAAGGTTGGTTCTTTTTATCCATCCTTTAAGTCACGATTGCAGTAGATTTGTCATGTAGTGTTGGAGAGGAGGTCCTCTCTGAAGAGCTATGTCTTCGGGAGTTTTTAAAGGTAGAGAGGGACGCCCCTGCTCTGGTAGGAACTGGTAGGACATTCCACCAACGGGAACAACAAACGAGAAGAGTTTGGATTGTCTTGAGCGAACAGGTGGCAGGGGCATGTGTCATGAGGTAGCATATGCCTGTATAAGGGCGTTCAAGTAGGTACAGTACCAGAGACAACTTTGTAGGTGAGCATTAGCGCTTTGATTTTAATATGGGCTGCAACAGGTAGCCAGTGGAGCTCGATGAGCAGCGGGGTGACATGTGACCTTTTTGGTTGGTTGTAGATCAGGCGCACCGCCGCGTTCTGGATCATCTGAAGGGGTTTCACTGTGGAGTCTAATCTAATCTAATAATCTTTACAAAACTAAATATATTGGTAGGTAAAAGAAACATATACAGTTAAAAGCTTAATAAACCGATATTGATCACTGATATAACATTGTTCTGGAATGAAGTTGCTACAAAGTAAAAAAAATGCTTTTGCCATGTTTCTGTAGATTACTTTGTATTTCTCTGAGGGGGCTCAATGTACTGAAGCTTCATTCAAAGTATAGTGCTTTACTTTCCAAGCACATTTTCATTTTCTGGCTGTCATCCTGCTGTTATTATCACCATAAAGCCATTAGACAATGGTAACGATGATTAGTAGGCTCAACAGTATTTCAACTCATGTTCAGCAGTGCTAATATAAAATTAAAGACACATTCCATAAACCCCTTTGTTTATTGTCCTCCATATAACTGACATCATTAGCTTTACTAATAAACATACAAACATGATGCCTTAAATGTTTCCACTTTGTTTTGTTAAAGGGTTGTTACTGGTCAGTGTCAACTATTGAAGAAAATGTGATATTGATTAAAGAGCCTTCATAAATCTCTGTATGAAAATATAAAGTATTACCGTGGCAGCCTATTGGCTCAGCACAAACACTGTTTTGTTAAACTATTTAGAATTTCATAAGTGTTCAGCTCTTCTTGATTCTTTTTTAATTGAAATTTAATGATGAAACATTGGCTTCCAGGGAAATGAAACATTTTCGACATGCGGGCAAACTCAGCTGCTGAATGCAATATTATTTTTAAAAAAGCTATTTAGAAGCTGTGAGTTATCCAAAGACACTTGGAGGTTTCTTTTGTTGTTTCGACCTCACATCCCTCGAGTTGTGCCTCTCTCTCCTCCTTTTTTCTCTGGAAGGTACCAATTACCATGTAGGCTGAATGGGAGAAGGCAGTGGTGCCTGAATGAGGTTGCTGACGAGGGGATGAAAATAAAGCCAACTGTCGCCTCCTGGTGAGACGTGATTATGGGGTACGAAGATGTGTGAAGTTGACAAGCTCCCACCTCCTGGCTTGGAAATGAGAGTGCAGTATGAAACCTCTGGATTAGACAGATGAACTGAAACACTGTGATGCTACTGTAAGTCCCTGAGGAAACACAGAGCATGCTCTGTACTGATGTTTAACTGTGACAGGTTAATTAAACATAGATGTACAGTTTATATGGTGTTTTCTGGCACAATATGATGCCATGTAATGTATCATTTCTGTATTCACCATTTATCATTAACTTCAACTGCGTCAGTATCTAGAATAGGTAATGGTAAATGAGCTGTACTTGTCACATTAACCCACTCAATAGAGTTGGTACATTACATATTCTAGCTTTTCATGAACTTTTACTAAAGGTAACAAATATTTTGATCTGTTTGAGACAGTCATTACAGTTTCCTCTGTTAGAGATGCAGGATTTTGGTTATGGCACACAGTTAGAGCTGAGAACTTATATTCTCTGAGAGCACACTGAGGTTATTTTCTTGCCTGCACTAGTTTGGTATCTTGGTGTTGGTCTTCACACAGCTCGACCCATCAAAATACAAATACAATATAGTATAATAATAATAGTATATTACACAACTTCAACAATCGATGTAACAAATATTGTTGTTCTGAATTTGGAAACTAAATGAAAAGAAATAATTGCATATCAACATATCAGAGCACCTACAAATATTTTGAATAAAATTAAACTCATTTGATCACTCAAATGTAGTTTGAAATAAGTTTTGCATTTGCTGAAATATCTTGTTTTGATATCAGCCTGATACATAGACACCTCCGTTCATAGATACATAGACACGTCCGCATAGATGCATCTATGCTTAGTTAAAATGTGACATGACATACTAAGTGGAGGTTAAATGAAATGTTTAAAAACTCCAAACAAGAAATATTAGGAAGAGAAGTGCAGATCAGGTCTAGTTCTTGAACCGGTTCTGTTCAAAATTCAACAGTCAACAACAAATCATCTTCTTCTTATGAACAAACCTGTTTGCAACTGATCAGGGTCGGCCTACACTGCTGGATTTTAATGTCTGTCAAAATAGTGAAGAGATGTATATTTTCTGAGGTGGAACATGGCGTGAAAAGTTTAAGAAAACGTTGCTTTATCTTACGTTTTATGTGGGAGTATGCTGTGAGGATCAATTATGAGGACTGATTTATAAAGGTTATTGAATTGTTAACCAGAACTACATTTCAGCAGTCTCTAGCTGTGATGTGCCAGTCAGGACAGAAGGTTTGCTTGATCAGAGTGTAAATATGCACATATTCATTTCATCAAATGATTACAGTGGTGTGTGGGTCGATTTAATTGAACAGCTTTCTCGCTTTCATGCTCTGTTGACTGCTTATCTACCTTAGTTACATTATTCTGGTTTTTAAGATGGATTGATTTCTCACATTAATCTAATTTCAGTTTCAGAGAACTCCAGGGATATTTCTATTACTCACTGGGCTGGAAAATGAAAAATATATAATAAAATGATATACTGAATATTTGCACAGATATCGAAAATTGGCAATCTTATTGTTTTTAATTGGTTCATCCATGAAGAAGCCTCAGATGTCAGGGTGTGTGTTGCTCTTCCAAATAATTAACATTAACAGTTGAAGTATTTCTTCCTCCCTTTCAGTCACATGCATGACTGATTAATCTACAAACAGTCAGAAGTGACGGTAGCTCTTCTGGCCTCTGGAGGGTTGATTCTCTTCACACTTGTCTGAACGAGATGAGGTCAGGGTGGGATTGTCTGAGGGTTGCTATTCGCTTTGTTCATCTCAGTGGTGAGATGCTGTGTGAGACAATTTAGAAATGACACATGAGAAAGAGATAAGCCACTAAAACCAGGATTGTTTTTCTGTGCCCCTGGCATGCACTCCTCAATGCTAACACACTTTAGCATTTTTCCAGTGTTTCTTTGGAGAAGAACCTGATTTATCTTCTCCTCACCAAGCTGGAGCACATAACTTATTGGCTAAGCAGTACATACATACAAAATGTAGGGTTGTGTAACGTCTTCATTCCTCTTCCTTCTTCTGCCTCTGCCCTGTGCTGAAGGAATGCACTGAAGCCAACAGGCTGCACAACATGACTGCCTCATTGCTCTCGTGCCTCGATGCTTTTGGTCTCACATGACTGGCTCAGGTGCCTTCACTGTGGATTATGCAAATCTATGTGGGTTTCTTCTTGCCTGGCATACAGGCTTGGATTGTATGAATATGAACAATGTTGAACTGCTGACCTGTCTATGGTGTCTCGTTGCCTTCCAACCAGCACATGATGGGATATGCCTGAAGGCAAAGACAGCAAACAGCCTATAAAAATACAAACCAGTAAAAAAGAAAAAGGTCACAATGTGGTTCATTATTCAATAATAAAATGTGGCAGGGACTTTGATATGAAGACATTGTGCAAAAATGGCACCAGCATCATCGCTACTCTCCCGTTGCCATGGAGATTAAAAACACAGCAGGCAGACAGTCAGCCAGAGTCCGCACAAAAACAATAAAATATCCAAAAATATATTCAAACCGCTTGTAGCAAGCGATGACAATAGTATAGTTGACGTTTTATACTATTAAAAATATAATTACTATTAAAAATGAGTTTTATACTTGTAAAACAGCAGCATCTTCATATCAAACCTGACGCCACATGGCTAAATTATATGTTTTTATGGAGAGTGGACATGATCCTGCTGCCGTTTTCCCACAATCTCTTCATATCAGACCTGACGCTATATCAGGCGTGGGCAAACTTTTTGGCTCAGGGGCCACATTGACCAGATGCGTACATATCAAACATAAACCTATAAGGCATTACAATGTTAATACATTCACTTTTAGTGGGAACAGTGTTGTTGATCCCCCTTTTTTGCCAGGGCATCGAAGTCTGGTGTTAGTTTTGTTGTGGCAATTCTCAGAACACATCTGAAGTGTTCATCACTCAGCTGGGATCTGTGGGGTGCTTTGTTGGTGTTCATCACACTAAAAGTCTGTTCACACACATACATAGACCCAAACAACACCAGCATCCTCTGTGCCATCTTCTGGATGTTTGGAAATTTGGCTGCGCTTAGTGAAGCATAAAACTCATCTAGTTTAAGAGAGTTGAACTTCTCCTTTAAGACAATGTCACATTGGAGATCAATCAGTTCCAACTGCAACTCCTGTGGCGCCTTTTCAGGGTCTTGTGTGAATGGACAAGACATTAGCTGAAGTGACAAAGCTTGGTTTTAAAGACACGTTTGTGTACATTTCATGTACAAACTGATCTTTCCCTTGTAGCTTCACGTTCAGCTCATTCATGTGTGTCAGTATGTCCACAGCAAAAGCTAAATCACAAAGACAGTCTGTGTCACTCAGCTCAGGAAAATTGTCAGCTTTCTCAAGTAGCTCCAAAAATGACATAATCTCCTGTTTGAGCTTCCACACTCGTTGACATACTTTCCCTTGGGGAGAGCTTGTGCCTCTTGATGACCCACAACACACTGTTATACAAGTCCTCTCCCCGCGTTGTCCCCTTTAGGGACTCCATGGCCAAAAACTCTTCCGTTATCTCAAAATTGTGTGGTAACAGGTGGTAATAGGACCACAGAGGTGGTGGTGGTGACGCTGAGTTCACAAGTGGTGATGTGTTTATTCACAAAACAGGGGAAGGGTGTTGTGTTTGTATTTATGCATGAAAGCAGACACCGGAGACTTCAGGTTTACTCGACATAACTTCTTTTACTCCAGCTTCCAACAGTTAGAACACACCTCCAGCGCCACCTCTGGACCATATATGCTAATGCACTGAACATCTCTACATCCCTCCCTTTCAGCTTGTAAACCTCTTTTCTTTACTTTTAAGATTGAACTGTTCCAAAATTAAATAATTCCAAAATGATAGTACCTTCTATCTTAATCACAAGGTTCTCATATCTGGGCATGTTCAACTGATATTCATAACATCCGTATCCAACATAACACTCGGTTATTATTATTATTATTATTAATTGCTTTTTTTTTTTCCCAGACCAATGAACAACAAACTCCATACATTCATGCACTTTTTTTTCTCTCTGGGAACACTCTGGTAAACTAGAATGTTCACAAGTCCAATCTATCTGGTGGGCGGGAAACTCTTTCTGACCTGGTCACTGTTTCAGCTGACTCTGGTTGACTTGGGAGAGTCTCTGTCACATCAGGACAGGGCAGATTTCTCTCAGGGAGCACTGTTAAGTGAGCCCTGTTTCTTCTTAGGCTCCCTTGGTCTGTTTCCACAGTGTAAGACCTTGGTGTTGAAGCAGGTCCCTGAACAGTAGCTGTGGTCTGCGCTGTTCTAATCCACACTCTCTGACCTGGGACCAGTACTGGTAAGTTTTGTGTCCTGTGTCTCAGGTTGAATGACTTTCTCTGCTTTGCTTTTAGTTCCTTGTCTTTTTCCCTGAAAGCTCTGAGGTTTGGCCAGGCTGGTTTCAACGCTTGTGGAGTTGTAGGAACTGTTGATCTTATCCTCCTCCCCATCAGCAGCTGCGCCGGACTCAGCCCGTGAGCCAGTGGTGTAGCTCTGTAAGCCAAAAGAGCTTTCTGAGGGTCTGGACTTTTGTTGAGAAGTTGTTTAACTGTGCGGACAGCTCTTTCCGCCTCGCCGTTGCTCTGTGGATAGCGAGGGCTGCTGGTTGTGTGATTGAAACCATAGTCCTGTGCAAAGACGGCAAAGTCTGTGGACGCAAACTGCGGCCAAGATTTCAGGCACTCCGAATCTTGCAAAAATTACCTTCAGCCGCTCCACAGTTGTAGCTGTTGTCAGGGTCGGGAGGTTTGCCACTTCAGTGTATCGCGAGTAGTAGTCCACCACCACGATATAATGTCCATTTTTCCACTGAAAGATATCAGCAGCCACTTTTTGCCATGGTCGTGCTGGTAGAGGTAAATGGACTGTACTTATATAGCGCCTTTCTACACTCTCTACACTACATACATATCCCATTCACACACATTCATACACTGATGGCATTGGCTACCGTGCCAACTGCTCATCAGTTTAAGGATTTAAGCATTCATACACATTCACACACCGATGGCACAGCCTTCGGGAGCAACTTGGGGTTCAGTATCTTGCCCAAGGACACTTCGGCATGCAGACCGGGGAGCCAGGGGATCGAACCGCCGATCATCTGATTAGTGGACGACCCGCTCTCCCTGTGAGCCACAGCCGCCCCGTGTGGTCATTAAAGGCTCTGTCTTTATCTGTGCATGCTGGCAACAGATTTCGCACCTTTCCACCATCTCTTTAATCTGTCTTGTTATCCCTGGCCACCATAGGGATCCATTTGCCCTTGCCACACACTTAGTCACTCCCTGATGGCCTTCATGCAACCTTTCCAACATTTCAGGTAAATGTTGTAGAATATGGTCGATGTAAGCAGGGCCGGTCCTAGCTATGGGCAATGTGGGCGGCCGCCCAGGGCGCATTCTCCGTGGGGGGCGCACGAACGCCCCAAAAAGCAAAAAACCTCGGTAATTTTCGATACCGCTCATTAAGTTAGCGGAGCGGGCCCCCCGCCCTTGACAAGGCAGAGGGGGGCGTCGGACGCACGGCGCATCCAGGGGCGCACGGGCGGCCGTTAGGGCGCACGAGAAAGTGTTCGCCTCGAGTTACTGTATTTCTGCGCCTAATGCGCCACCTGGTGGAACGCCAGGCATTACAGGACAAGGTCAAATGAATGCAGTCATAACTGTGATACGATTTGATTTGGACAATTCTGTACCAATCTTCAGCGGGCCGGATGTGACCTGCGGGCCATAGTTTGCCCACCTCTGTGCTATATGATCTAACCAGATAACACACTGAAAAGTACAGTCACATATAGACATTAATAACAGTCTACTGTAAGATACAATCTTAAACACTGGAACATTAAACCCTTTGCAAATGTCTGCTTTTCCATAGATGGACATACATTCTTTTTTTTTTTAAAGATATATATTATAGACCTCTACAGGCTACACATTACAGTAATAGGGTAGAACATATTACTCATTGACATTTCTTCTTTAGTTGATTAATTATGTTGAGACAATTTTGTTTTGTATCAAGTTTTCTGAAAATGTAAGCTCATACAAACAATATTCCAATATCAATAAAACAGTTTATTTTGAAGTTCACATTTTACTTTGTCTTTGTTTTTTTACCATCCATTTTTCATATATACTATGTGTAGTTTTCATAGAAAACCAATCTGTTTCAGTACTGTGTAAATATGATAAATACTGTACTGTCCATGGCATGGATGAAGGTGGTTCATGTCTCAATGCATATTAAATCCCATTTAGAGCGCATAGGCTTTTAAAAATAGCCCAAAATAGCCTAAAGTTCAAAATGATCTTTTATCACTTAATAGGCCAAAAAAGCTGAGACACAATATTATAGACAGACAGCTGTGGTCAATTGAGCCTTCTCCTCATTTTGTATTAACTATTTTTTGGAGAAAAGATGATCATTGTTCATCTTTAATCATTAATGTTATACATCATAGGTTTAGAAAGATATTAGACTCTCATTCGGTGAAACAGCTGATTTAGTGGGGGGATTGTATGTCAGTGGAACGTGTACATAGATCATGGTTGTATAATCAAAGATTATTGGTATATATGCTTTTATGAAAAATCTTAGCCTTTTCTAAGAAATTTAAAAATTGGATTAAATTCAGTTGCCTCATAATTCCTTGTCAAGACCAGATGTCAGCTGCTTCCTGAGGGCTGAGCCCTTCCAAAGGTCAGATCCTAGAATCGCCCCTGCTGTGAATAAAAGGTGAAAGTCTTTTTGTCCTGGACTTCAGACTCTTGTAGCGCCTCCCTGATGGCAGAAGTGTGAACAGACTGTGTTGTGGGTGTGTATTGTCCTTTATGATGTTGTGGGCCCTCCTGATGGCCCTGGTGATGGGAAGGCTGCTACAGAGATGAATTGTACAGTTTTTATTACACGCTGGAGAGCCTTCCTGTCCTGAGCGGTGCAGCTGCCATGCCACACTGTAACTGAGCTGCTGCTGATGCTCTCCACTGTACATCTGTAGAAGTTGCTGAGAATTTTGGTTGACATGCCAAATTTCCTCAGCCTCCTTAAGAAATACAGTCTCTGCTGGGCCTTCTTCAGGAGCTGGTGGGTGTGGTGAGACCTGGTGAGATCCTCACTGATGTCCATAATATGAAAAAAAAAATATTTGTGAGATTTACTTCATATAATCCTCAACAATGTGCATGAGTATGTAATATCAAGTACAACTCACCCAACTAGCTTTCCACAGAAGATATTAAGTAATCATTACTTTTCATCATTATTATTTTTCATAGGCAAGACATGCTGTTATCTAAATATCAAGTAAATCATATGTATCGGTGATATTTACTATTTTTATGTAAGTAAAGTTTAGTAAGTACATTTTATTCTTTTTCTGTTTTCTTTTACATTTTAAGTGACTTATTTGCATCATTCATATTACTCACTATAATTATGTAAATGTGTTCATTTGATTTTAATAAATGTTACCAAATATATGTGATCATTTTTTCTATACATTCAATATACCTATCACAAAGCACACAACTAAAGTACAATACAATTAAACATTTTGTCATAAACACCAACAAATCACTGACATTCACATCAAAGTTGAACTGTACAGTTTATCTTTGTAGAATGGATTCATATCAGAGCATTTCATTGCTAAATGTTAGGAGGGTGGGGATTTAAACAAGTAAAATCTCAGCAGCCATAAATGTAACAGATTGATGATTATCATGACTGGCATTAATATAGATAAAGAATTGATATTTGCCCTTTTGAATCAATCAACATGAAATTTGTAAATATATGAAACAAAAATATCAATGCTGATTATTTCTTGATCATGTACACTGCATTCCAAGTTTGTTTCTTCCCCCATAGCGCAAGAGGTCACATGACAAAAATAAGATGAGGTTTTAACATGACAGCGCTTAGTTGTACTGACATAACCAAAATATGACATAAAGAAATATTTTTGGAATTAGAAACGTTAACGACCAATGCTTCTTAAGTACTTGGTCAAATCCACATCAGTACCTCACTCACTATTTTGTTTTGTATTTGTTTGTGGATTTGTTGTTGCACACGTGTGCATTTTTATCAGCGAGGAAATAAACTATTTTCTATTTTCATCACTATTTTCCAAAGTTTACATGAACACACTGCCTCTCCACATTTGTTAAACTGAGCGTGCTGACAGTTCACGCCTAAATAAACACAGAGTTTGAATTCAAAGGCACACTCACTCACAGTCTTCATCTACAGAGTGAAATCAGTGGAAACGCCACAATCCATGTGAATAATAGATAAAAGGCCATTTCCTCTCCTCTTAAGGAATCCAACAGCTCATTCACAACTCAACCACGGATGAGAGAGGAACGTGTCTGCCTGTCACGGAAATGTCGTCTGGGCTTTAGCTTCATCTCACAGCCACGATTTTAACTCCCTGTTCTGCTGCTATTGTGTCATTACTAATTAACTGTAAATTTAATCATCATACAAATTAGATTATACCTGTTCATTTGTTACTCAGTAATATATTTTTTTCTTAAGTCAAGTGGAAGGTACTTTATTCCCTGAGGGTTTATGTCTTCATAGAAAGTTCAATTAATTGAAATGTTAAAGTAAAAATCACCTGTTCAGGTTAGTAGTCTGCACACCCCGGGCATAAACAAATGACTCTGTAGCCAAGGGCTCCAAAAAAGCTGATGAGTTTTCTTGGGTTCCGCTGTTCACTTTTTTTCATAATTAAATTTGATTATTCAAGAAAATTTGTTGGAATTCTTCAAATCAGATATTGGTGTGTACTGTCAAACAGCAATGAATACATATCTCGCCGTTTACCACTCAATCTGCGGTCCAACCCTCTCATGTGGTCTCAAGTGCTTGAACAGAAGCCGCCAAAATGAGTTTTCTTCACATCCCAGACACAGGATATGAGAGAAACAGCTCCTAGATGTGGTTTAAAGAAACCAACAATGCCTGGAGCTGCAAAATCAACCGTATCTTCTTTGTCAACGTAGGCATTTTGTTCATATGACTATACACCCTTAAGCTTTTGCAGCAGCCTGACGTCATGCTACTTCCCTCTGTGCTGCTTAGAGATTACGTTCATTATATGCACGACTGCAAGACTATCAGGAAAACATCAAGAGGTTGTTTCAGGGTCATTTTTTTTATTTTTTATAATTTTATTTAAACGCGCTTTTCAAGGTACTCAAAGACACTTTACAAAGAAGAACATCAAATCATAAAAACAATATAAGATAGTACACTAAAAAACACATTAGACATTAAACATTAAAAGCAATTTTAAAAAGGTGTGTTTTTGTCAGAGATTTGAAGGTGGGCAAGTTGGTACAGTCGTGGATGTGTTTGGGGAGAGAGTTCCAGAGGGAGGGAGCAGCTGCAGAAAAGGCTCTGTCACCCCAGGTTCGGTGCTTGGTCCTGGGTGGAGGAGTCAGGAGGTTTGCATCAGATGAACGGAGGCCGCGGGATGGATTGTGGCGATGGAGCAAGTCAGTGAGGTACAAAGGGGCCTGGTTATGGAGGGCTTTGTGTGTGAGGAGGAGGATTTTGAACTGATTACGCTGTGGAACTGGGAGCCAGCGGAGTTTCTGGAGGACTGGAGTGATGTGATCACGGGTGCGGGTGTGGGTGAGCAGATGAGCAGCAGAGTTTTGGATGTACTGTAGTTTTTTTTTAAGTTTTGGATGGTGTGCCATAGAGGATGCAGTTGCAGTAGTCAATTCTGGAAGTGATGATGGCGTGAATGAGGGTTTCAGCAGCAGGGAAGGAGAGTGACGAGCGAAGTCGGGCTATGTTCTTGAGATGGAAGAAGGCAGTTCTGGTGATTTGGTTTATGTGATGTTCAAAGGAGAGGTTATTGTCAAAGATGACTCCGAGGTTGCGACTGTGGGGGGATGGAGACAGGGTGGAGTTGTCGATGTGAGGCGGAAGCAGTCTGCGGTTTTGGTGAGGGATTTGGGGCATTAGTGTAATCTAATGTACAGCTTGTCTGGTGTTTTTAGGGACAATGGGTCCTGTTTTCTCATGTAAGTGAGAAATAATTAGACACAAATTGAACCTATTAGGATGATGGCATCCGGTAATGACTCGTATGATTACAAAATAAATGGAGCTTAACTGAAATCTACTTCACTCACGTTTATTCCTCGAGCTACTCCTATACTTATCCACGCCTCACCATTTCCCCACCTTCAATTTAAATTCTACAGCCAACTCCCACTTAGAGGGAATCATCCAATCACTGCTATTTCCCTCTCCCGCCCACAGTGCAACAAGCTTCTCAGAAAGCAAAAGCAGATGATGACGGCTGGTGGGAAGCTGTTGCTATGTGACAAACGGCTCATTAGCCTAAAATGGCTCTGTGAAGCTTTAAGTTTATGAACTTGTTTCTCCTGATTGAATTAGATTTGCATTCAGAGTGCCTCAACAAATGTTTCCTACACAATCTTCTGAGACACCAAACTGTTTTCTGTTGACTCGTTCTATACCACAAATAACAATTTAGTCTTGATTGTTTTTTAAAAGCTTGATGAATTGGCCTCGAAGTCAAATGGTGAAACAGTGTAAACCACATACATACATAACTCTTTTGGCATAGAGTACTCTGTAGTGCCACCCAGAGGAAGGAAGTTGGAACAGGTTGTGTCCAGGGTGTGATGGATCTGCAGTGATGCTTCCTGTCTCTTTCCTGACTCTGGACATGTGTACGTCATGAATGGAGAGCTTGACTCTCAGTGTCCGATCCAAACCAGTCAGTGATGGCTGAGAAGAGAACAGACTGAATGATGGCATAGAACTGGATCAGCAGCTCCTGAAGCAGATTTAGCTTCCTGAGCTGGTGCAAGAAGTCCATCCTCTGATGGGCCCTTTTGATGATAGTGTCTGTGTTGGATGCCACTTCAGGTGCTGGGAGATTGTGATCCCAGAAAGCTGAAAGATCCCACAGCACACACAGTGTTGTTGAGTATGGTGATGGGTGGCAGGGTTCCTCCTCCTGAAGCCCACGGTCATCTCCACAGTTTTGAGCAGCGAGAGGACCAGCTGACTTAAGAATCAAGAAGGGAACATCATAAGTAAAAGGGAGAAAAAAAAATTAAAAGGAAGACACCAGAAGAAAGATATCCAGTGGTAGAAGTGTGGATCAATGCATACCATCAAAAAACATTGAGGAATATTTCTAAGCTTTACCGCAGTCTAAAACTACTGTATGATACACGATTTCAGAAGAAGAATGGTATCATGTGTGTAGCACAACAGACATCGACAACGTCACACAGTTGGAGAGAATTGAATTGGAAAAATCTAATTTGCTTCTTTATCACACCTAACATACAAGGTAAAGAGCTCTTAAGACAACAAACATGCTGAAGGCAATGTGGGCATACAGTTGCAAATCATACACATATCTCCTGGAGTTGCTGAAAGCTGAGCCGAGTCATTCTGGGAAAGAGTCAATGCAGTATTGAATGGTGTGTTAGGGTATGTAGCCAAGAAATGTTCAATTCTATGCCTGGAAAATATAACTGATGAAAGAAAATGGCTTGATATGGACCTACCCAGACAAGGTCAGTGGTTAGATGTAGTACAAAAAATATTCATGATGGAAAAAATGACTTATTCTCTCAGTGTGTTTAACAGAAAATGGAAAAAAAATATATTAAATATAAAGATGTCAGCAATGTATAAATCTATAACAACGATAACTACCAATGCAAACTGGTGTATTCAAGTCAGTAGTACTGGATGTAATCTGTAATCCCATCTGTGTAGTTGTAAATGATATTGTTATGTTGTTTTGGGGTTTGTTGGTTTTTTTGTTTGTTTGTATATGAAAAACACAAAGTGGAGACGATGTTGCACTGTACCTTGATTGTTTCACTTTTTTTGTAAGTTACTTTGGATAAAACCAATCAGCTATGAAATAAAATGTAATGTAAGTAATTATTAATTTTCAGGTCCGGCCAATCAAGGGGACCATAATGGACTGTGATCAACCCAAATAACTCTGCCAGTGAATGCACTCATTTCTGCTACCACAGTAATGGTGGCACAACACTTAAATCAGCAGCAGCATTATAAAAATTGAGCCAGAGAATCCTGTTAAAGGTGACATATTCATCCACAACTGTGAAACAATGCCTGTAGCAATCTTGCCCCTGGCTCAGGAGTTTTAAAAATGCCATCTTGGAGGATATGGGAGGCCACCTCATACTTTCTTTTGACAATTAATCAGTTTGTTAAATAATTGATGGTATATCAACTTTTCACCTCAGGGTCACTGTAGAATAAGGCTGTAAAAAAGTCAGTATGCTTCTTAGAAGACCAGTAGTATAAGAAGCCACATGCCCGCACAGATAAAGATAGATTCTGAGCATTTTTATAAAGACATTTAGAATCTATCAGCTTTAATAAATAATAAAGCTAATCTTAGCAGCATATCTAGCCATCTGAAGATTTCTACAGAAATCTCACTCTTCCAGTCCTAATCCATGTGCCGCCCACAGAAAAAGTATAGCTAGCCTTTCTTTTAGTGAAACGCCTCATAAACAATGTATGACACATATATGTCAGTTGGAGTGCTCTCTCATCTGCCCTTTCCTTTTTTAAAGCATGAAGGAGAAATGTCCCATCCATCCCATCTTTTACCGAAAGCTCTGCAGTGTTCTGTCCCAGCACTTTGTAGAGAATAGATTATATAGGAATGTGGGGGTGGGGGAGGGTGTTATGGTACATACAATGGTGCAATATCTAAAAAGAAAAATGTTTCAGCGGCTGTTAGTGCTTACTTGCATCAGGGACAGAGTGAATTTAAAAAATGATAAAAATCTAGCAAGCCACGCAATCGCTCATACTGCCCTGACCCTCCAATGTATCATCCTGCTTGTGCTGGTTTAAACGTGTGGTAACCGAGATAAGGCAGTCCTCTATGTGCAGTAAAGAATGCAGATTACATGAAATAATAGTTACCAATACAAAAATCAACTAATCCCAAGTATTGGCAATACCTTATTTAAACGATGTATGGCACATGGTCTAAAGTGCATGCTGCAGATGCACTTACAGGTGGTCCAACTCATTTTTGCACTGAATTTAACCATTTGTATTTAAAATCACCTAGCACATCTAAACAGTGGATTTAGCAAATTGGGGAAGTGAACAGTTTTCTGCTGAGGAAATAGAGTTGCTCGTTTGCTCATGATCATCCTGCCAGGTTGCAGACATCTGTATTTTCCTGTCAATGATTTGGAGACTGATGCCATCTGTCTCTATACACGCGCACCTCAAATAGAAATCAGGGGTTCCATGCACAGTCACTGTGCTACATCTCTTGACATTTCTTTGCCTTTCGAAATGTGATTTAGAAATTATCCCTCCCATGTCTGTTTCTCATGTCGCACATAAAATTGAGAATGAGGGTCACATTCTTTTCCTAAGATGCACTTATGGTTTCTGCTACTGTGTGATGCTGTATGCATTTAATAGATGTGAGAGCACATAGAACATCCACGTTCAATACATCATGAATTAAAAAAAAAAAAAATGAAAATATGAACTCAAATCACAGAGATGCCTGTCCCATTCACATCTCCATGTGACTGCATATGAGCAAATGTACCATTACAGCATCTGAAGGTGATGAAGGTGAACTTATATACCAATGGATGCACTGAAAATGAGAACTAGCAAAGACAAGTCGCATTGTGCTGGGTGTAAAATAGAGCCCAACAAGTTTGAAAGTTGGCTAACTCTCATCTTAATATGCCTACAGTAAGTCCTTCATCTGGCCATCTTTATCCAGATTATGTATCCAGATCTAGTGACATGTTAAGACACATTGTACAGAAAATTATTTCTCTGTTCTCAAAACTTGACTCAACATTGAAATAAACTTTTAATTTAAATGATGTAGGTAGAAGAGTGGTTGTCTGCAACATGAATTGCTCGCAGAGAGATCTGAATGTAAGCATCAGCTGAGGCTGCAGACTCCTGATCTGCTGTCTAGTGTTTACACTGCACGGGGGATTGAGATTGAAGCCTGTAAACTCTGCTTCCTTCTGACCTTCCAGCCTGTGACGCATGTAATCAATGCAACATTTCAGTC
This sequence comes from Larimichthys crocea, assembly GCF_000972845.2. NCBI lineage: Eukaryota > Metazoa > Chordata > Actinopteri > Sciaenidae > Larimichthys > Larimichthys crocea. The sequence continues at coordinate 4,206,555 of NC_040015.1, read as the reverse complement.
AGGTTGAGCAAAAGTTAATTGATTATTTGAATTTCTAGCCTCAAGAATTTAGTTTATGGTCTGCATGAGTGCTTGTGCATGTTTGGGTTAATGAGGACATGCCTTCATTATTCCAGATTGCTCTTACAAGAATAGACTGGCTCCAGAGAAGCTCTTAGATTTCTTTTTTAGCTGAAAGAACAGCTGATAAATGGTTACAATGATCAATTAATACATTGTCCTGCAGTTGCACGCATATCAATCCCCACTACACCCACTTTCACAGGCAGCTGGTACATGATTTATTAATGCAACAAGGCATATGGGTTCATTATTTAATGAACACAATGTGTAGCGCTACCCCCTCACTCTTGATATAATGGAAGCTGAGGCACTTGGGTTTTGGCATCATAAATAACCTTTAGGAATGATGCCCCAGTGAATCATGGGAGGAATGTGGGATTGATGTGTATTCAGGGAGATGTACACTTAACAAAACGAGTGGTTGTCTTTAAAGACAGTGATATTGGCAGAATTTCTTCCCAGTACACATTGATTGCTGTCGGTGGGCATGTCTAATGACTCCTAAATCTCCACTCTCTACCTCCCATTTTGTCCAGTTTGATTAGACATGCAGAAAGACTTGAATTTCCCTCTGGATTAATAAAGAATCTATCTATCTAGAATGGCTGACAGTTTAGCTGGTGGTGATTTTCCACTGCACGTATGGACAGAAACCAAAATATTTTTGGGGAATAATAAAGGTACTAAATGTAATTGTTATGAACACATCCCAGATTTACATGTTATGTTACACCTGGAAAATGCTTGCTAAATATCAACATTCAATTTAATCTTCAAATATCATCAGCCAGTGTTGTAGAACGAGATTGGTCTTGACGTTCCTTTTTGATAAAGCTTACAGTTAGGGCTGAATCGGGTGAGTCCTTAACCAGCTCTTTGTTACGCTGCTATAGGCCTAGACTGCTGGGGAAATTCCCATGATGCACTGAGCTCTTCTCTATCCGTCTGTACACAAATGAAACTGAATTGACTTGGATTGACCCTTCCTTGGTCTTGGTCTTGGTCCTGACTTGGTTTTATTCCCTCAAGTGTTGGTCTTGTCTCAGTTTCAATGCACTCTGGTCTTGGTCTCAATCTACATGGTTATAACTACAACACAACATTTAAAATCAGTGTTTTATATAGAAACTGCACTGATGCAGAATGGCTGGAATAGTGTTTTGACATGCCAGAACTGCAAAGGACACCTAGGAAGATAAGAAGGATATGGATGAAATTGGTCGAACTTGTATGTGACTAAATGTCCGATTCTGCAGCCAAAAACATAAATCTACCTCTAAGATCATTTGTGGCCACAAAGATTGGCAGTTAGGACAATGAGGTGCAGCTAATGGTGAGCAAATAAAGTCAGATCTCTTGACTGAGACTCGACTCACTGAACTTTCCAGAGAGAACTCTGGAGAACAAGTTTAAGTAAATTATCCATCCAAGCCACTGGAAACTATAAAAGGAGCTGTGTCAGTAAGTTGGTTGTTTTTGGGTTAAGTGATGTAGTTCTTGTAGACGGACATGCCCATAGATAGATAGATAGATAGATAGATACTTTATTGATCCGAAAGGAAATTCAAGAAGACAAGATGTGTTGCCAAAGATGTATTCTATTTTGTATCCAGGACACTCATAGCGTATAGATATAGAGAGAGAGGAATTCAAAAAAAGATTTTACTTTGCAAATCACTTATTCTCCAAATTGGCCAACATTTTGTAAATATAAAACTTTTCAGTCAAGCCAGTAAGCATTGTCAGTGAGCCAAAGTAATTTTCTCAGTTGTAAGGTGATATATAGCAGACACCTGAGGATGACAGGTTGGTAGTAAATCAAATCATTTCAACACATAACACTTTTCATCTCTGTGGTTTCATCCTTAAGGTCTGATACAGATGAAAATGTGACAATATGTGACAAACTTGACAACCTGAAATCACTAGGCCATAAATTCACTCTCCTCAGTGTTGTTTAGCAGCTCAGTGCTTGGTCTGCTCCAGGTTTTCCTGCCAATTGGACATGCTCAGAACACCTCCAAAGGAAGGTGCCCAGTAGGTATTCTGATAGGATGCCTCTTCTCTAACAAGAGTGCAGTGTTCATTTCAAATGAATTGTCTTAAATTGTTGTGAGGTTGAAACTCAACTATTACAGCAGAGCAGATTCAGACAGAGACTCCTGCAACTGTAAACACTACAAGAAGTCATTCTTGCCGATTCATAGAACTATGGGTACAGTCAAATAGTCCAAAAAAAGGGTGTCATTTAGCTCAGCCGGTAGAGCATCCGCCCCATGTACAAAGGCTCAGTCCTTGCCGCGGCGGCTCAGGGTTCAAATCTGACCTGTGGCTCTTTCCTGCATGTCATTCCGGTGTTCAGAGAATCCGACTGCACTTACACTTAGACTATGTCATTATTCAACAGCGAATGTTATTGAAGTGATCTGTAGTAAAACTACAAGGTTCAGAAGATGGACTACAAAACGTTGTTTCATGCAGTAAATATAAACGTGGACAACCCGGTGAAGAATATGACTTCATATCAACATTAGAATTCAAATAATAAATGAATATTGTCCACCTGTCACAGAAGTCAAATGAAGTGTTTGTTACTCTGGTATGGTCGCTCACCCTCCTGTCCACTCATATATAACATATGGATAAAGACAAAGATATATGACAGCAACGGTAACTTCATGATCATCTGCAGGATGCTCAATGTCACAGTTACAAACAGTTTTTACTGTGTGTGTGAACGCAGCTCCACAGTCCATAATACAACACACTTCATGATCAAAGCTATCACGTCAACACGTCTGTCTGTATCCACACTCTCTACTGCAGTCTGCATCACACTGTTTAAATAAATGAATGTTTTCTGGTTGTGAATGACCGAACGCTGCGTCGTTTTATTTCTTTTTTTTGGTCACAAGGAATTGTGGGACTCCTTTGGTAAAGGATGGTCCGGTGTTATTTCCCTCAGGGACACAGTGACCAATAAAAGGTGGAAGAAGCCTGATGACGGACCAGTTTTCGTGACCATTTCCACTAATGGTCCCATTGGTTGAAAATCCTTTGCCATTTGTCTGAGGCTGGTCAGTCTTGTCTGTAAACGTGTAATTA